>NW_027286764.1:1447500-1495000 GCF_022747635.1 Hetaerina americana
TCTGTGTTCTGGTAAAATGCCACCCTTAAAAAAATGGCTGAATAACAGAAATGATGTACTTCACATTGCTAAAAAAAATCCCTCAGTCACAGGGAATGTAAAAGGTGTCACTCTGTATGAATCCTTTTATATCATGACCTTTGTATTTTGTATTTATTTTGATTGCTCCTGCCTAATCTTTCATTCATTAGCACATATAATCAAGAGTTTACTGAATATATATGCTCTCTCAGACACACGCTCACACAATCATCATATGCATGTATTTATCAGATATCACAATGTCCATCCATACCTGTGGGCAGCCTCCATTGTTTTTTCACATTGATGGGATCATTACCATTGAATCTGTATAAATGAAGATGGGTTGGGGCTTTTGCTAAACGATCCAAAACATCTTCCCATTGTGGTGTCATCCATTGCCCAATCAAAGGATCATAAACTTTGCCTCCAGGCATATGAACTAATGATGTCACCTATTTTAAACACAAAACAAATGCCAATATTCAATCACATTTTTAATGCTGTTTACCACACCAATTAAAGTATTTTAAATGATTTTCATGAGCTCTACAGATCCAGTTATCAACCTAAAAATCAGGTTGTTTTGACAGGTGAGGACAGGGCTCAAGGTAAACAATATTCAGGCATTAACCTGGCTTCCCTGTGCCACCTCTGGTTTTCCCAAGAAGATTTGGTACCCGAAAATTCACTCAACTTGGATGAAGCGCACAAGGAGATCTCTCAGAATCAAATTTAGGCCCTCAAATCAGTAATCCAGAGTAAGCAACTCACTGGGCTATCACATTCCCTTTGATTCATTAAATTGACATAATTCATTAATGACAATACATTTAGATTTCTCAAGTATTACCTTGACATATTTTGATAATGATCAAAAAACCAATTTTTAAAATAATCAAGTGCTATTACTATATCTACAAAAACTTGTCTTCCAAACACTAAAGGGAAAATTTAAAATACCATACAAGAATCATCAGAGTTCATGTTTTGAAATAAATGTAACTTCATTACCTGATCGAGTAGGCCACCACAAAAATCTATTGGTAGATAGAGATATGGATTTGAGTCATAGACTATGTGACCATATGGCGATCTCATTATTTCTCGAATTCCTTCTCCATACTGATTGAAAACCATGACAGGTGTTCCACACTGATCTGTGGCAACATAGTATTTATGCCTGTGGGCTTGAGCAAATACAAGATGACCACGGTCATCATATATCAGCCACATAAGCTTTCCATCTCTTGGGCTATAAATATAGCTAACCTGTTGAATGAAAAGAAAATACAAAAATGAAATATATTAAAATTTTCGATTTTCAAATACTGCATAGGTTGTTGCTATGCAGTAAGGTGAAATTAAGAGGAGAATTAGGGGAGGAGGTAAACTGGACTAAGATTGTATCCATTAAAGTGAACCTCTTTCCACATCAACTTTTTGAAAATAAATAGTTCAATTTTGTAAACTTCAAGCAAGGAAATACAATTCAAAATATTTTGTAAAAGTTATTATCAAGGTATATATTTAAAAATAAGAAAGACAGCTGAGAGCATAATCACCTCATGAGGCCGTTCATGGTTGGCATAGAAAAATTGGGTGACATTGCCGTAATTATCCTTCCGAGCAGCCAATCTATCCTTGTGGTCATAAAAGTAGCGCACATCAAACCTTCCCCTCTTGGTTGCCCTTGAGAGGAGCCCTCGCGCATTGTACTGGAACTTCTCCTCTCGAGCATTCTGCACAACCAACCCCCTCACATTATAGCGATATGCTCCATCTCCAAACTTGGCTATTCTGTCAAGGGGACTGTATTCCATGGGGATGATGTTCCCTCGATAGGTGAGCGAGAGCATGTTTCCATTGGCATCATATTTGAATCCCCAAGGCTCCTGAGCCTCAACACCTGAGAGCTGCCCATCTGAGTCATAAGTGTAATTCTTGACAATGGTGTACGTGTTCACACCAACATTTCGGGTGTACGTCCTGGTTTGCCCAATTCGGTGGCCCGGTTGATGGCCTTTCTTGCCAGATGGGGAGGATGTTGTGGGTGGCCCAGGTGTGGCTGGTGAACCACCTTTCATACTGCTCACACTTCCATACTGGAACTCAAGGCGGAAAACTTCCATGCGATGGATTGTCAGTGACACCTGAAAATATCAATAATGGTGATAAACTTACAGATAACACAAATGTGTTCAGAAAATTTATCACACACATAACCATGCTTGAAAGTTTTATAAAAATCGTACTCAGAATTATCATTTAATAAATTTCTCATGTGCATCACCACTGTCTATTTAGGGGGATACCTCATACATATGGTACGATGCAATAATTTCCCATGGTCTCCGCATCACATTTAGCCTGCTGTTTTGGACGAAATGCTTCTTGAAGGCTCGTGGACTTTCTGAATGGTAAACAAGTAGGAGTTTAATTTCCTAATCCCTTTTCACTTACACTAGTGCAAAATAGCAGCATGAGATGGCCTTCCATTGTCTTGTGGTCAGATAATATATTGGATATCTTCTCCTGTTACATGTGCAAATATTCATTTGCTTTAGAATCTTCTTCTAGAAGAGACCTATCTTATCACAATTAAAAACATTTTCAGGCCGCCATAAACCTCTGAAATTATGAGTTTCTTGAAGTCACCGATGAAGTTCGCTGCTGCCTTTGACTCAGAGCTTGCCGATTCTCCATGCCTCACAATGCCTTAGATGCCGTTTCTTCTCATAAACTTCTCAAACCACTCATGGCCCACCTTAAATCCTTCTTTGGTTGTGGATGATTCTCACATCTTCTAACAAGGTTGGTGAAAATCACTCTTCCCTTCTCACAAATAATATTCATGCTAATAGTATTGCGTTGCAATTACTTTTCCTTTACTCATATGGGAAGTAACTATTCAACATCGTTGAAAACAAGTGCCCATTGCATAGGTATATTTGTCACTCTCTTTGCTACCTCCTACCTAATCTACCTCCTTAATTTTGTACGTATTCTTGAAGAAAATGCAAATTGTTTATGTTGATTGATTGTTGATGTGGGCAGTAGATCTGTGCTTGCCCGATTTTACTTCTCTTTTCTACGGTAACTTTTATTTTCCTAAGGCTATCTTCTTGCAAATTTTTCTTTGAAAACATTTCTAAAACTTTGCTGAAAATATTATTTAACTTTGCACCAAAGAATCAGTAATAATAAGTCTGAATACAAGTTTGGAAAAATATCTGATCATGAGCGACAATCAGATGCTAACGAGCGAAACGAGTGCTAGATGCAAGCTGAAGCCGAGGACATGATCATTCTGGGAATTCCCATCTCCTGGTCACTCATCATGAGAAAAGTCACTGGTTAAACAAGTCATTTTCAGAACCAATATTTTTGCTCGTTTTGTGAATTACTTGCTATGCAAGGTTAAGCAAGGTTCCACTGTACCTTTGCCTAGACGTAATAAGACATGTGAATTACTATGAAAGAGAGGTAGAAATCGTAAATATGCAACATGAGAACTTCAAAAGTTCTGAAAATTCAGAATTAAATATACTGTAACAATATCAGAGAGTAAAGTCATTCGCATTCACCAGGATTCGAACCCAGATCGCTGAATGTTTTGCTAAGTGCTTTGGCCAATTAAGCTACCAAGACATCATATCACTCTCTGATTGTTTGAAAGTAAATGTTTTTTTACACTCTGAAATTGTTGCATTTTAATGAGCATTCAGCAGATGACTCTGTTAAAAGTTGCCGTCACAGCATCTCCCATGTTTCTTGAAAAATATACCACATATCCTGACCCTTGTGATGAACTTTTTTCTAATAAATATGCTCTAAAACCAGCCCGCATCTTACGCCTATCAGGTGTAATTTCAATATATAAGCACAAGCTGATTCATCAGAAAAATATATGCCATTACATATTTTTCCCTGCATCAGGCATAAAATTGGTTTTTGTCGTAACAAATGTCAATAATATCACTGTTTTGAGTCAGTAGTAAGCAACAGAGTTTTAATATTTTGTAGGAAATACTCCTTAAAAGAATACCCAAATATATCATTAACATAAAATAGGAAGCACATTTAATTACATCTCACATATTATACTACTACGAAACTTAGTTGGGCTAACAGGAATGCCGTCCTGCATAAGTAAAACTAGTACATGCATACATTGTGTCTCTCCCGATAAACTTGTAGCCTATAGGCATTCAATCTTAATTAGTATGAGAGTTAAATCTTAATTTGAAAAATCTGGGTGTGTCTCATACTCTGGGAAATAGTGTTTATTTCATCCAATGGCAATCTATATTAGAAATTTCCCTTTTCAACTTCACTGAGCAATCCATTGTGCATTTGTTTTTAATATGGCTGTCCTTTTCTTCAAGAAAGCAATTAATTTTAATGGTTTTGAGAATGCTTGAGTTGTATTTTACTACAGTAGATACCAGCATAAATTTAGTACTACTTGATCCATTTCTATTACAATAATCAAAGCAATACTGAAAAGGATATTAATTTCACATGAATGCAAGGCATATATATATATATATATATATATATATATATACATTCAAACACGAAATCCCGCCAAACGGCGAATAAGTACTCATATATACAGAAACATATATAAGGAAAAGGGATAGGAACACGTATAAAGGACGAACACAATAGAGGTGGGGAAGGCGGAATCGAACGGATCACAAGAGTAAAAATATTTCCTCAACCGGGAGTCGAACACCGGATCTTTCCACTTGCCGGGCGGATGCTCTTAACCACTTGAGCTATCGAGGATATGTAATTTACCCTGAGATCCGTGGGTCTTATATGTCGCCAAGCGCCCCGATTCTTTAGCCAAGAGATGGCGTCAGGGGGCTGTTTCACCCACCAAAGGAGAAATAGACAACACACACACAAGAGGAAAGGAGAGTGGGTTAGAATTCATACAACATCATACAGGAAAAGAACAGTGCGTTTCGTGGCACGCATAGCCAGAAGAAAGAGATGAGCCACATTGGCCAAATACACATTCAAACACGAAATCCCGCCAAACGGCGAATAAATACTCATATATACAGAAACATATATAAGGAAAAGGGATAGGAACACGTATAAAGGACGAACACAATAGAGGTGGGGAAGGCGGAATCGAACGGATCACAAGAGTAAAAATATCGTTCCGTTCCGTTCGATCCGTTTGATCCGTTCGATTCCGCCTTCCCCACCTCTATTGTGTTCGTCCTTTATACGTGTTCCTATCCCTTTTCCTTATATATGTTTCTGTATATATGAGTATTTATTCGCCGTTTGGCGGGATTTCGTGTTTGAATGTGTATTTGGCCAATGTGGCTCATCTCTTTCTTCTGGCTATGCGTGCCACGAAACGCACTGTTCTTTTCCTGTATGATGTTGTATGAATTCTAACCCACTCTCCTTTCCTCTTGTGTGTGTGTTGTCTATTTCTCCTTTGGTGGGTGAAACAGCCCCCTGACGCCATCTCTTGGCTAAAGAATCGGGGCGCTTGGCGACATATAAGACCCACGGATCTCAGGGTAAATTACATATCCTTGATAGCTCAAGTGGTTAAGAGCATCCGCCCGGCAAGTGGAAAGATCCGGTGTTCGACTCCCGGTTGAGGAAATATTTTTACTCTTGTGATCCGTTCGATTCCGCCTTCCCCACCTCTATTGTGTTCGTCCTTTATACGTGTTCCTATCCCTTTTCCTTATATATGTTTCTGTATATATGAGTATATATATATATATATATATATATATATATATATATATATATATATATATATATATATATATATATATATATATATATATAATCATGATATAATCAAGATATGTAAAACTAAATTGCAGCACATAACAGCAGCATAACCATACATACATACAACTTGTGTATCATTGGTGAGGTGCCTAAGATATTTCAACGCAAGCAACTCCCCAACTTTTGACTGTACCATGGCTTGGGAAAATAAATTTGCATGCGTAGAAGTCCTCTTGGGTTTTTCCTTTGGGTGCGAGTCTGGTCAGAATGGAGTCACTCACGTGGTGAAAAACCCAAGAGGAATTTTTGCACCCGATACACTGGGGTCTTACGTATTGTCATGTGCTTATCTGAAGCCAAACAGTCCCATCAATGTAATCCTCTGACCAATAGCAGCTTCAGATTAGATTAAGAAATCTAAAATGTGTTGATTCATGCTATTTGGGCATACATGAAGGTTCAGGGTTTTCTGCACAAATTTTTTCAGAGATTGGTGCTATAATTACTGATAAAGGAGCCCTGATAAACCCAGCAACTCACATTTCCAAAAGAAAATGCACAGTGTTTACTAGCAATGCAAGTGGGCTTAGAGGAAGAAATCCCCTAAATCAATTGTAATGGTGGTAAAGTAAAAAATAAATATTAGACTAACATTATTTCTATTATTGAATGCTCTTACATCATACTTCTGACATCAGTTTAATCCACAAGAATGACTCAGAAATGACAGTGCTCATTACACAATATAAATGTCAATAAAGTATCAGCAAATTATCAGTACTATTGGTATCAGACCTGCGTATTGAAATATTGGTATCAGCCTGAGTATATTAAATACATGTTTTTATGCTGCTCAAGTAAATGTTTTTTGAAATTATTATGACCAAAAAACCTATCACATACAAAGAAATAGAATTCATTTGGTTAATTTTCAAAACACTCAGGCCTTCTCAAAACATACATAAAAAGCCATAAATAGTAATCAACCCGAGGGTCGGTTTAATAGGTGATGGTAGAGTTCACCCAGTACTAAGCCCTATACGGCGTGTGGAATTCACACATCAGGGTAGGGGGGCCAGTTCCTTTCCCTGTGCCGGTTATGGTTTCCCAGGAAGATCAACTACCCGAAAAATCACATAGCTTGGGTGGAGCTGCAGGTGCCCAGAGTGCCTTGCCCGGGAATCAAACCCAGGCCCCTCCACTCGGCAGTCCAACACCCTACTCCCTGGACTACCACGACCCCTTCCCTCAAAACATATATTTCTATTAAAATCCCAGAGGATGATTTTTTCATGAAAATTATGGTTTCTTCCATATCACATATAATGGAGAAAGTAAAAATAACAATGAATGCAAGGTCACAATATAAAATTTTTGTTCAAAGAACAGGCAAGAGCAGAGGTTTAGAGGTATCAAGAGCCAAGTTCTTTTTTAGCCAAATAGACATATTAAGTAACATTTGGCATCACTGGAAAAAATAATTATTTTTGCATACCTGAACTTCCCGGAATTTGGCATCAACAATGCGGGAGAATAATGCTGTGCCATCAGAGAGGGTTGTTTCATTTGGGCGTGGCCGAGAGACCCTGAAGTGAGCAATGGCAGTGGGTTCACCAGTCCGCAAGGAGAATGTCTGAGTGTGCTCTGGGAGGGCCTGGCCCCCAATCCTGCCCGTGATGGATGTCACCCTCCAAAAGGACCCCCCGGAAATGCCCGACGACGACCGCTCATAGGCAAACTTGGCACTGGAAAGTCCAGTCTTGGCCCCAAAGTCCAGTCGTTCCTCCACTAGCAAGCCATCTTTCCCCCGCCCACCGCCAAAGTCTCCCCCACCAAGTCCTGAAGAGAGCAGCTGACCGTCCCACCTGTACTCAAAATCCCTCTCGCTGTGCAGGATCTCAGTGGGGAAGGGAGATGGTGAGGGTCCATATCTGATCTGTGTTCTGCCATCCCCATGCACAACCTGGAAGAATTGCAACAGGGTCCAAAATCTGCAGTTTTCCCCTTGAAATACCCCTCGTTTACAAATGAATAAGTGACGCTAGATTACAAAGATATAATGCGGCATTGAAACACTGAAAAATACTATCTTACAATTTAGACATTAATGGACTGATCCAAACAATAAAATTCGAGCTTTGGAATGAATTGGAAAAAGAGTCAAAGAGACAATGAAAGCAAAGAGTCAGGTGCATGGTAGATTTGAAGCCAGTTTTCAAAGGCCCTCGCCCAACTTTATCACGAATGAAGGGAAAAATTTTCCCAGTTGATTTATTTTAGAGAGACGACTTTTTTGATGCAATGAAATAAAAGATCAATATTTTTGCTTGCCATTCAAATTACTCCCTGTGTGAGGTGCTCATTAAGCAAGGTACTACTGCCTTATATAGAAGATACTGCCAGGTACCTGCATTACAATGTAAAATGCATAATAGTAATATTGTAAGATAAAAGAAAAATCAGAAGTTATCATTGTGCAGCAGATGCCTAGATATTTATTAAAGGAATTAAAAAAGGCAACATAGCCATATTGACTTGGGTACTAAGTATCCAGAGTTATCAGAATTATCATCATACCTCTGACAATCTTGATGCATGGTCGTATCGATAGACCACCCGGGCTCCGTCACCAGGGAAAACAGTCTGTAGCAGGTGTGGCATTCCACATTTCAGAGTTGATGTTGCAGCTCCCCCTGACCCGTGGCCAAAGTGCTGCAGGTATGGGCGGGAACTCCCAGGAGGTGTGTATGACACACGGACAAAGCCAAGCGATAGCTGTGCAGAGAAGGCATGCCTCGTCCCTGATGGTAAGGTTATATGTCGAACCCCTCCTTCCTCATCATACTGAATGGTAAAACGTCTCCCACTCGGAAGTGTGATTTTGCTGACCTAAAATTCATAGAATTCTTTGTAAGTAACATACAGAATATGCATCTATTTTTCATCAAGGATCTTTACTTCTTGAAACAGAAGGCAAAAATATTTAGATTTATATTTTGAACATAAATGTAAGTGAATGATCAAAAAATTGTTGATAATACTTCAAAAGATGTCAACAATATTAACTCGCCTTGGATTAGTAGAGCTTATTATTTGACCAAGAGGCTTACTTACAATACAAATTACAACTGCACAAATTTTGTACCTTATAGGGGCAGGCATATATCTCCACATTAACTGGCATAATAGAAGTTTCAAGATTTTCTGACAATTTTCATCTTTTGTAAATACACATGGCTTTGACAAAGTGGAAATGAATTATCAGATTTTTTGGATTTACCCAAAGAATGACTCACCATGCCTCATATTCATTAAAACATTTCATTATTTTTTGTCAAGAAATCCACCACTTCAAGCCCATACACAAAATATTTTTTAAATCCATCGCTTTCTTTTGAGCTTTAATGGTACTCTATTTTGACAAATTCCAAAGAAACTGCGGGAGATGCCGCAACAGTAACTTTTAACAGAGTCATCTGCTAATGTGCATTTCAATGCAACAATTTCAGAGCGTAAAAATCATAAGGGGAATGATTTTTACACTCTGAAATTGTTGCATTGAAGTACTCTATTACACAAAGCCATTCTTATTTCTTTCATATAAAGAATGCCTAGTAATGAGGTTTTATTTTCATGCATAGCACTCTCACAAAAGACCACATCACTCAATTAACTGATTAAAATCTGAACTTAACTCTTCCAAGGGAAGCAAAAGTTTTCACACACATCATTTTCTACAAACCCTAAAACCTGATTTCATTGACTGCTGACTACAGCTGCACAAAACCAACATAACAATCATACTAGCGGCATCCGGTATGGACTCCCAGACACACAAACTGGAGTAGTAGTAGATGCTGCTGCAGTCATTCATACCATTAAGGATGGGTGGGAAAAAGGAGAAAGGGTGGAGGGAAACCCAGTGTCAGCATTAGCCTACTCTTAACGAAAGGTGACAAGAGGTCTGCAGTTAAATTTCCTATCTGATGGATACTTCATTCAAGTGCTCCACTTCAAGTGCTCTTCACCAAGCACCTCAAGTAGGGATCAGAATACTGCTGAAAAAATCTGCCCTCTCCAGGATACAAACTCAGGCCCACTGGGTTGAAAGCCAGTAGGCTAATCACCTCTCCATTCCTACCCCCTACACAAACTGGAATTGAGCCACATGTTCTAACAGACCACCAATATCATAATAGAGAATTACCTGTTTCCCCCACCCTCTTCTCAATATCCCAATGGAAAGACATATTGGTTTCACCTAGATGTTGGGAACTCACCTATCTTCCTCCCCCTCTCCCACTCATCCCCTTCAATATACCCCAAGTCGACATCAAAGGACACCTTCTCCCCCACCACATGCAAGTATGAGATGAACCACTCTGTGAACTGCAATCGAATAGATGGATAATCAAAGATCCAAACTGACCATGCCCCTTCTTTTCCTTGCCTGCCCCTCTTGCACACAAACCCTCAATGTGTACTTGGGGTTCCTCTGATGATTCCTCTAAGGTTATTGGTTTCCCACTCACTCATCTCTCCTACATTGCTACATCTCCTACTCCCAGGTGGTCCCTTTCTTTTCCCCCTCCCTCCAATTGTCAATTGTCTACATGCACTTTCAGAGTCATAGATTCATTGGAAAATGATTTGGTAGCACATCAAAACTAGTTATGATTAAATTGAAACGATTTGAACACAACACGGCATATGGCTTTGCCATGATAATATTCCTGAGAGTCACACTGTTGACAATGTGCAAAATAAATGATAGCAAAAAGATTGACCTTCCGATGATGACAAAATGAGTGCAGCACATGTGGAGGTATTATTGTTTCTCAGTTGGTTTTTTATGCATAGAAGTGTGATATGATTTGCTTATAAGTATTAGGGTAGAGGTTTTTTAGGATTGATTATAGAGACTCTATGCCAAGGAAGTAGGTGGTACAAATTGAAAGAGGGTGGGTTTCTGCAGAGAAAGATGGTTTGGAAGTGTAAGCATGTTTTCGGATTCTTTTGTTTTGGAGGGATTCAAGATAACCTTGTTGGAGAAGGTGAATGGTGTAGATTTGAGATAGAATTTATTAAGGGAGTCGGGATGATTGCAGATTCTGTCTCATCTTATGGAAAGGGAATAAGGAATGGTGCATTTGGTGTATTTTATGGATGGCAACTATTATAGTGTAAGCATTGTAGTTTGTTAATTGTTCTTATATGTACAGAAGTGTGGAATTTTTGTCTATCAATGATATGTTTACACCTAGGAAGGTGATTCTGGAGGAGGAAATGATAGGAGTGATTGAAACAGAGGATGAAGCTTTGCGGTAAGAAATGAAGGTTTTCAAGGATTCAGTACCATGTGGCCAGAGAAGAAAATTATCATCAATAGATATATCGATGATAATATGATCGATCATAATATAAGCTTTATATATAGATGTTTCAGGGGTTGTTTGACCAGGAATTCTTTCTTTGTGAGATCAATAGATAGGTTGGCATAGGACAGACTGAACCTACTGCCCATGGCATAACCCTTGATCTGCGAGTAGAATTTGCTATTAAAGGAAAAATAATTTGCTGTTAAAGGAAAGGAATGGATAAGGATGAAATCAGAAAGGCTAAGGAAAAATTCAGTGCTGGGTATGAATAGCTTAGGGTGTTGGGAAAGGGAGTACTGGAGGGAGGAGAGAGGGGGTATTCTGAGTGGGGAATAAAGGGATGTGGAATCAATTATAACCTTGGTAATATTGGTACCTGTTGGGAGGGGGATTGATTTTAGTCTTGCCAGGAAATGGTATGAATCTTTTATGAATGAAGGTAGGTAGTAGATGATTGACTTAAGGTAGTGGTCTACAAATGAAAAAAATTCTTTCTCGAGGAGTAGTGGGAGGAAAAAATCAAATGGCCAGGATTGCCAGGTTTATGGATATTTGGAAGGACAAAAGTGACGGAGATGTGGGTGGGGAGGGGAAAGGTCTTTGGGGGGGATAGACCTTCATTGGGCCGGTTGATCGACAGAGATTGAGTTGATTGCTCCTGAAGTGCTGGATTTGGATCCTGTGGTACTTGAAGTTAGGAAGATGTATCAAAAAGGTGGCAGTTTACTTTCCTTACATAGTCCATGGCATTGAAAACTACCACCATTAAGCCATTACCAGCAGATCTAATAACTATATTTTGATTATTAATTAGATTTATGAGAACAGGATTTGGCAGGGAAAAGGTTGGGTATGACATTTAGGGACTTGAGGAAAGAAGGATTGGGAAGGAGAAGGCTTATTAAAATTTCTTCTGGATGATTCGAAAGTATGGGATTGGATTATTGGGATGAGACAGGCCAAGACCAATGCAGGTCATTATGAATGGGTTTGGATAGTTGCTGAGATGATGGTCTCTAATTTCAGAATATGTTCCATGGAACATTCTGGCAAAAACGCTGTAGGACTGCAATGATTGTCTCATGGTTGACTTTGGGGGTGGGCCCTTATTGAGATGAGAAATTCGTATAACGTTAAGGGTTGTGAACAAAAGGTTGAACACAGGGGTCAGCTAAGTCCTCTGCCTGCTTGTCGGGTAGAATGAGAGTGGGTAGAGTCTTTGTTTTGGGGGAGGCACTGAGGAAAAATCTGAGGATTAGAAAAACCAGAGGGAGTTTCTAAAAGGGACCCCAGGTCAGGATTAAAGAGGTGAAGGGGGGGGGGAGGAAGGGGAGTAGGGGTAGTAGCCAGGCAAAACAGATAATAACGCCATGGGATATTAAGAGAGAAGATTGTCGCAGTGTTGCATATAAACTTGAACTTGTGCTCAAGGGAACAACATGCATGATTTTTTCTGTGACCTTTCTTGTAAAGTGAAACAATCTTTTGCATAAAAATGAATTAAAAATACTAAAATGTATACCATGCCACAAAAAAACTATGTACAAGGTTTAATCAAAGAATAAGGATTGTGAATCATGTTTATCTTTTCTTCTACTGCAATATGAAGGAACTGCAAATGTGAACTCAATTAGTAAAAACAAAAAAATAATTTAAATAAATAGTTTATTAATTCTGCTAGGTAATTATTTGTACTAGAAGGCTGCATAGAGGCAATTGTTTTCACAAAAACTTCAAAGTTTTGTAAAATGCAATCTAAAATTTCTAGATCTCATTTGATAAATTTTTGATCTCTTTGAAGTATCCATATCTTTAGTTTTGCCCTTGTCCTTGAAGAAAATACAAACTATTGATGTGCATACTATCCATGATCACTCCTTGTTCTCAATTTTCAATGATATTACTATTTGTTTCTATACTTATTTTTATTCTCTTGTGGCTTTCTTCTTATTTATTTTTCTTTGGGGTCATTTTTAAAACTATGCACCACAAATTATTAAACTTTGAGGAAAAGAAATCACTATATATATTTGAACACAAGTTTGGAAAAATGTGTGATCACTAGTGGAGTGCCAAGATGCTAATAAAATGAGTACTAAACACAAACTGAAGTAGCAGGTGCACAATCATTCTGGGAATTCCCCTCTCAATGTCATTCGTCATTCAAAATGTTACTCGCTAAGCAAGTCATATGACTTGACAGTTGACCATTGACCAAACTTGACCGTTGCCACCAGGAAAATCGCCTAATTGCAACATAATTCTCAAATATATAAATATAAGTATCTCCATGAAAAAAGGCTTGAAAGTATAACCTTGAAGGCATAAGTATGAGAAAAAGGTATGAAAAAACTTGTTCCACATAAATTCTATCATTATTTTTAATATGACATAAATGTCAATTTTTAACTGTATCTTTGTTTTTAAAAGCACTTTTTGAGTGAACGCGTGCATAAGCAAATCATGATTACAAACATAATAGTCATCTTAGGTTTTTTGCCATTAATAAATGCTCCTCATTTTTCATTGGTGAGGGTAGAAGTTTTTCCATGAGGAACAGCAACAAAACAAAAAATCCCAGTCAAGGTGAATGATTTTTACACTTGGAAATTGTTGAGTAATACAAAATCTGCCCATTATTTACCACCTATTCGCATTTATTTAGCTTCAAGCTCAAGAATGAAAATGAGATGGGGCAAGCATTATTATGCATTCCATGAAGGAAAATTTTATTTTACGTAAAACTGCAATTGGAAATTCATTGGTAGTAACAAACCGATATTTCCTGAAGTGCCTTACCAAATTCATATCATTGTAGGTGAATTCTGTTTTCCCATCCTCTGGGCTGTGTATCTCAGACAACAGGCCATGCCGCTCATAGGTGTAGTGCTCACTCTCATCTCCCCATTGCCACCCTTCCACTCGATTAAACCTTCATACACAAATGAAAGAAAGCATTAGTAATGCTATTTCACCAACAAACCTGAGGGAGGAATTATAGCATCCAACCAAACAACAGATTACTTAAAAATTTTGTATCATTGGCAATTTAAACTTGAAAATATTAATTTTATTTTGTTGTAATTGTACCTATTGTTTCATACATATGTGTATGTAATTGATCATTGGGTATGATTACAATTACATTAGAAAGTTCATCGCCTCCAATGTTCTCTCCTTGCTGATCACTGAAACACTTCATGTGAATTTTCCATTGCTTAAAGCAGTGTGGGAAGTCCACTTCTCTCCACATGTTGAGGACCTCAATCGTTTTTGCTTTCACCACTTCCACAGTCAAATCTTGTCCTTTCAAATTGGCTTTAGCAAATGAACAAAAGTCACTGGGAGCTAAGTCAGGTAAGTACGGTGAATGGTCCATCATGGTGATGCCGTATATTGCAGGGAATGTCTTCACAGAGAAGGTGGAATCAGCTGGCACGTTGTCTTGGTGAGGCATTGTTGGATAGCTCTTCCACAAATTGGGTCTTCGTCTCCTCACTCATCACAGAGGGCAGTCAGAACCTCGACATAATAATGTTGATTGACTGTCAGACCTTAAGGGACCCAGTGAACATAGATGCCCTCAATGATCAAATTTACAATTTTACACGTAAATATAATAACAGCATCAACATAATTGGTGGC
Source organism: Hetaerina americana (assembly GCF_022747635.1). Taxonomy (NCBI): domain Eukaryota; kingdom Metazoa; phylum Arthropoda; class Insecta; order Odonata; family Calopterygidae; genus Hetaerina; species Hetaerina americana. The sequence goes on from NW_027286764.1 coordinate 1,462,323, forward strand.
GACTTTAACCTCCCTGGTATAGATTGGGACAGCAATATTGTTAAATCTGGGACCTGCGATCGCAAATCTTATAATTCCTCGATTAAATTGGTTCAAAGAAACTCCCTCCATCAAGCAGTACGCATGCCCACCCGTGGAAAGAACATATTGGACCTATTTCTTACAAACACGCCTGAACGTATTATTAGTGTATCAACTGACAAGGGCTTGAGTGACCATAAAGCAGTTAATATCCACTTGGACATAGAAATAAAAAAGACTGTTAAATCAAAAAGAAAAATTTATAATTACCATAAAGCAGACTTTGAAACTTTTGCCAATCAATTAAACTCTTCACTACCAGAGTTCAAAACCCGCTTAAGTCATGCCAACGTGGAAGAAACTTGGACAGAATTTGTCAATATCATGCAAAAAGGAATCGTAGATTTCATACCTATAAAATATGTTAAAACAAATCGCGACCCCAGTTGGTACAATAAATACATTAGAAAAGCCCCCTTCGAAAGCAGAGAATGCTACACTCTAGGGTAAAGAGGGCAGGCGTGAACACATCATCCCCTGAGAATAAAAAATTATGGGACAAATATAGATCCTCTAAAATGAAACCAAAACACAATTACGTAGTGCCTTAATGGACTTTAAATGCAAAGTACTTTGCGAGTACTTGGACACTGACCCCAAAGCTTTCTGGTCATATGTTAGGGAAGTAAATGGGAGTAAACAAACCGTGGCTTGCTTGAGGGATTGTAACAATATCATTCATACTGACAGTGAGGGTAAAGCTAAAATCCTAAATTCATTCTTCCAAAGCATTTTCACGATCGATGTTGCCACCACATATCTCCAAGAAACAATATATACTCAACCCATGGAAAAAATAACAGCAGAACAACAAGGAATACTTAAATTGCTTAATGAGATTAAGCCCAACAAATCCCCGGGTCCCGAAAATATACCAGCTAGGGTGATAAAACATTTAGCTCCAAACATTTCTCCGTACATTGCATTTATATTTAACAAATCCCTCACAGAGTGCTAAGTACCTAAGATTTGGAAAACCGTGCAAATAACGCCTATTTTTAAAGGTGGTGACAGGGAGGATCCCAGTAATTACAGACCTATATCTCTCACTTCTATCTGTTGCAAAATCTTAGATCACATAATTGTCAGTTCAATAATGAGACACCTTGTTAACATTCACTTTTTAAGTGACAATCAACACAGATTCAGGAAAACCCGCTCCTTCGAAACCCAATTAGGATTATTTACACATGATTTACTTTTATCTGGTGAGAGAGGTAGGCAAGTGGATGCCATCTTCTTAGATTTTCAAAAGGCATTTGATAAGGTCCCACATGGTAAACTCATTCATAAATTAAAGGTCGCGGGTATAAACAAGGGCGCCATAAGTTGGGTTAAAGATTTTCTTTCAGAGCGGGAACAGAGGGTAGTCCTTGATGGCGCTAGTTCCGACAGCGTTCGAGTCACGTCGGGGGTACCTCAGGGAAGTGTGATCGGGCCGTTGCTTTTCTTGATTTTTGTTAACGATTTGAACCGCGAAGTGAAAAGTAAAATTAGGATGTTCGCGGATGACACGGTGATCTATCGGGAGATATCTGGGGATGAGGATCGTTTTATTCTAGCGCAGGATTTAGATTGCATTACTAAATGGTGTTCTAACTGGGGATTGACACTAAATTATAATAAATGTTCGGTGGTAAATTTCTTTAAAAGATCAACAGGATTTGCTTACAAATTAGCTGGAAGTGACCTAGCAATAGTTGATACGGTAAAATACCTAGGTGTCACATTCACAAAAGACTTAACTTGGGGGACTCACATACGTAAAGTCTGCGGTCAAGAATATAAAAAATTGGGATTTATTAGATGCATTGTCGGCAAAAGTGACTCGAAGGTCAAGGAACGGTGTCACCACGCCCTTGTAAGGCCTCATTTAGAATACACATGTAGCGTGTGGGATCCGAGTGAAAAAAACCTCATTCGGGAAATTGAGAAGGTTCAGCGCCAGGCAGCTCGTTTTGTTAAAAATTCTTACGATAAAACGCAAAGCATCACCGAAATGCTCATGGAGTTGGGGTGGGAATCATTGGAAGAGAGACGATTCAATGCAAGATTGAAATTATTAAATAAATTCAGATCCGCATGTTTCAGCACCGAGGTCTTGCAAATTATTCATACTCCTACATACATTGGTCGCTTGGATCATGGATATAAAATTCGGGAAATAGATGCCAGAACTAGCCGCCTCAAGGACTCCTTCTTCCCATGGACAATATGGGATAGCAACTGCAGGGTTATAGATAGCAAAAATTCCACTTGCCACCCTCAGCATCTAGGGAATAATTCATGCTCTTCCACTAACCTTGTGTGTTTTGTTATCATAACCCATTCTTTCTGAATTACCTCTATAGAATTCTGTCCATCTGTTTTTAAGTATCCCTTTCAATCCCTCGTCCCTCTCTGCGGTGGGAAATTCCTACTACCTGCAACGTTGGGTCGCATTCCCTGCCTTTTAGAGTCTCCTCGGGGGGTAGAGTGTTTTGTGGTGCATGTTCATGTGGTATTGGAGTTTCACATTCTTGCTTGTTGTGTCCTGGCTTGCGTGTTGTAGGATGGCTTTCGTGCTGCATCCTGGGGTGCAGTTTTTTGTTGGTTTGTGGTATATGTGTTTGCATGAGTGTTGGATGAAGGGATTCTTGCATGAGTGTGTGCGCTGCTGTGGGTGTAATTTTCCATGTTGTTGTTTTGCATGTGGTATTGTTCCTTTTCACGGTTGGTGACCTAACACCCCCCGCCACACGCCCTTGCGGTGGCTTGCAGGGTATTATGTAGATGTAGATAAATCTATGCTTGTCAAAATAACAATCATTGTGGTTTTGAATTTTGAACTGCTCATTGCTTTTTCTTTGCTGTAGTGAGTTTGAGCCCTTTCAATCCATCAGGCATTGGAAGAGCCTAATTCAGTATCATAGGTAAAAAACCATGATTCATCACAAGTAATCACTCCGTCTAACAATTCTGGATCATTATCAATGTCGTTTAAAAGGTCAGCACATTCATTCATCAGTCAGTTCATTCTCCAATCCTTTTCCTCTGAAGTGACAAGTTTTGCCACCATTTTTGATCAAACTTTGGGCATATTGAATCATTCATGTAAAATCTAATGGAAACTTTCTTTGCTAATTCCTGAAAGTGCAGTAAGAACTCAGATGACAATTTTTGTGGATCAATTTACCAATTTTCTGGATGTTGCTGTCTGTTTTTGATGTTGAGGGTCATCCGGGGATCAGGATTATTCAGGATCCTCTTCAGTCATTACACGTCCCTTCTCAAAACATTTAAACCACTGTAGCCGTTTTAAGCAGTTTTTCTCAGTTTCAGAAGAGACTTGATGTTAACCTGTTGCTCTATCTGAACACTTTCATTTTTTCAATGAGATGCTATTGCAAGGACTTAAACAGGTCATTGCAACAGTGAGACTGGCCATGCTCATCAACCTCAGGGTGGGGTAAGCACCAACAGGCACAGACATGTTCTAACCTGCCATGGTGCACTTACTTTTTACCGGTAGCAGTACCAGTATGATTATTTAATTGCCACACCTCTTCATACACAATTCATATGATACTATATAACTTATAAATATCTACTAATATGAATATTTTTTTCAAAACAAAATAATGCATGTGTTCTCAAAAGAATGTTATGATCTTCATTTTAGTACTGGATAATGCCATTCTATTTTTGATTGTCATGCAACTTCTTCCAATTTTTCAACATAGTATCAATCTGGTAAAATATTTAAATGAAATTCTTTGAGAACAGGAGTTATGGGAGTAACTAGAATATTGTGGAGCATCATATATCAATGGCTATGGGTCCAAAAATTTCAAAACTTCCATGTAAGCATTAATTGTTGATGAAAACACAAAAAAATGCATATCTTGAATGAGCAAAACAGTCCCACCGGTCATAAGAGATGTTGATGGGAACGGCTTGCAGTGCAGGGGAAGGCAGCCAGGCAAGAGGGAGGTTCGAGGTGGGGTCATACTGCACAGTGACCAACGGTGCCTCTTCCCAATCCAGAAGGGTCTCTCGGGATGTGGCCTGCTCCAGCTCTATGCAGAGGACTCTTGAGGAATTGACCTGAGGGAAAGCCCACAATATTTGTCGTGATGAAGACTTTGCACTTGACCATCAATTAGACCTGCAGCCATTGGTCAGTTAGCAATGGAAAAATAAACCCAACGGGGAGCTCACCCATATATCAGTTCTCAGCGTTTGCTGCGGTCCACGGACGTCACCAACAAGTCCATATCTAATCTCCATGTAGTTCTCTCCACTTGTGATGCCCCCAGCAGAGCCACTACCACTGCCACCCACATTTGTGCCACTCCCCCCACCCACCACACCAAGCCGAAGCCTCTGTGAGGTCGACACCGGCATCATCTCAGCCTCAACTGGGAGGGCAAGCTCCAGCAAGGGGTGGCGGGCTGAGGACATCCCACCAGTGAGCTCCACAAACCCAGCAGAGCCATCCACAGATATGCCACCCTGGCTGGAGGACCCAGAGGCTGGTCTCACTCGGAATGACCCATTGCGGTACATCCTTGCTTCACTTGCAGTGTTGTCAGCTGTTTTGAAGACAGAAATATTAAATGCATAGTTTTCAGTATGTCTCTGTTATCTGGGCATTATTATGTAATTGTTGATGTATATAAAACTTATGTGAGAGTCTCACGGATGTGAATAATAATGTATAACAAGATAGCACTAGCAAACCAAAACAAAAAAAACCAAAAAAAAAGAAACTCACACATTTTACAAATTTTTGGTGGCACGGCCACCTTTCTCAAGGGAGAGAAGGAACTGAGGAGAAGGCTATAACAGAAGGGGCCAGGGACACTGGATGGAAGGGGAAGGAGGGGAAAGGTTTCCAAGGGGAAGAGTTGGGAGGAGACTTTTGAGAATAAATGCCAGATTTTGGGAGTATTGGGAGGATTTTGGGAGGGTAGATGAAAATATCTGGAGATTGGGGTAATTAGGGCATAACGTCGAGCCAGATTCTATTGCCTGTTCTATTGTTTTGAGTTTGAGTGGAGGGTTGGAGGGTGGGAGGAATGCTAGAATGCAGGCACTATAGCATTAATCAAAGGGAGCGTTATGTTCGGAGGAGTGTTTTGGGGTTGGGAGCATCCCAATCAGGGAATAATTCCTGCATGAAACCCAGTGGTCTTTGATTCTAACATTTAGGGGTAAGGAACACTGTGCAATATTGAAGGTAGGGCATAGTTGGCTCTTCAGAAGGTAAATTACATTGCTGGAAGTACATGAGGAGTAGGAAATTGGTTGGAGAGAGTTAAAAATCAGGTTGGAGAGGGATGGGTTTACAGTTTTGAAAATAGAACGTTTTGCATCTAGGTTTATTGCAGGGTATGGAAGTGGGGCGGGCATTTAAGAAGTGGATTGGTTGATTTGAGGAGATCTGATAAGTTTGTGGGGCATTTGAAAGTAATAAAGGGGAATTGGGTTGGTGGTGGAGCCTTGGTTTTTGAGGATAGGGTCGAAGTTTTGTAGGATTGATCTCAGAGACTCTGAGCCAGGGAAGTGTGTGGTACCAATTGAAAGTGGAAGGGTTTCTGCAGTGGAAGAAGGTTTGGGAGTCTAAGCATGTCTTCGGATTCTTTATTTTAGGTGGGATCTAGGAAAATCTCATTGGAGGGGGGAATGGTGTTTATTTGAGATTTCCAGAGATTTTGAGATGAGAGGGAATTTATCAAGGGAGTCGGAATGACTGCAGATTCTAGGTCAACTTATGGAAAGGGAATAAGGAATGATTCATCTGGTGTGATGTGGGTGGCAACTATTATAATGTAATTATTGTTGTTTGTAGGTCGGTTTTATAAGCACAGATTGGGGGAATTTTTTGTCTATTAATGATACATAATGTTATAACTATGAAGATGATTTAGGAGGAGAAAATGGTAAAGGTGATGGAAACAGAGGATGAAGCATTGGGGTCGGAAATGAACATTCTCAGGGAATCACTACCATGTGGTGAGAGAAGTAAAATATCATTGATATATCTGAGCCGCAATAGAGGTTCCAGGGGTTGTTTTAACAGGAATTGTTTCTCTGCAAGAGCAAGAAAGAGATTTGTATAGGAAGGGCATTAGGAGAGATAGAATTGGAGAGAGGAGAGACCTGAGAGGGGAATGGATGTATTAAGGATGTAGCATCAATGCTGGCCATGGTACTCTTGGTATCTGAAGAGAGTAAGGTTGATTTTAGCCTTTCCAGGAAACAGTATAAATCTTAAGTAATGACAGTAGGGTTGACTATTGGTTGCTGGTAGTGGTCTACCAATACAGAGATTCTTTCATTGGGGAGTTGTTGAATGACCAGGATTTCAAGGTATATGGATCTTTGGATGGATATAAAAAAGGGTGCGTTGATGGGGAGGGGAAAGGATGTCTATAGGAGATAAACCTTCATTGGCCACATTGGAAGAGAGAAATTGAATGAGTACCCCCTGAAGTGCAGGAAGTGGGTCTTCAGGTAGTTGCTGGTATCAAAGAGTCTGTTAACTTTCCTTATATAGTCTGTTCTATTTAGAACCCTAACTGTTGAACCTTTGTCATTGGAAGTGATGATAATATTTGGATTATTAATTTATCTTCTTAATTCTGAGGATTCGGCAGTAGACAGGTGGGAGAGGACAAGGACAATTTTATCCTCCCTCATCCCTTCCTATACTACTATTGTACGTCTACTAGACTACATACATCCCCTACTATTAAAACCTTCTCTCCCTTGAGAAAGGTGGCAGTGTATATATATATATATATATATATATATATATATATATATATATATACATATATAAATATATATAAATATAGATTACTTCTATATCTTCCCATGAAGATGGAGCAGAATTCCATCGAAATGATCAAGAAATAATGTGTGAGTGATCTTTTTATGTGTGTCTATATTGTTTGTTGCTGTCCAATTTATTATTCAACACTTCTGTGTTACATTGGCAAAATCATACATACATACATATATATATATATATATATATATATATATATATATATATGTATGTGTGTGTGTGTGTGTGTATGTTACTAGTCAATAGTACAGGTTAAGAAAATATTTATTTTCAATAGACATGAAAGGCACAAAATTAAGGAAATAAGCCTTACCCCCACGAACCAAGAGCCTCCGACCGTTGGAGCCCATTCGTATGTAAACAGGATTGCGGTTGTCCCGGGTGATGCAAACTTCTAGTCCTCCAGCAACGTATGGTGCTGCCATGGGGCTGTCACTTTGGCCTCTGTCCCACAGGTCTCCAACAATGAGGCGGGAGACAAGAGAGAGGGCCTGGCCCGTTGGGAGCACTGCATCTGAGAGTCGTCCATGGCTGGTGTACCGGTAGAGGGAGGCAGACCCCGAACGGGAATCTGAGGCACGGCTGGTGAGGAGTCCAGTAGAGCCATCGTAGTCCAGCTCAATGGCAGCACCTCCCCTCTCACGGAACCGTACCAGTGCACCCACACCCCCTGAGATGCGCAGCTCAGACTTGAGATCCTGGTGAAAGGAGCCACAGTTGCAGGTCAGAGTGCACAGTATGAGAATGGGGATTACAGTGACTCATAAACTGATACCACCTCTGTTTCTTCCCGTTGTTGCCATGTCATTAATGATGGCAGATTGGATTGGATGACTACTTTTTCCTATGATCATATCCCTGTCCGACATAGATGGTTTATAGTTAGATATTTTGGAAATTGGATTAGCACAGACCCAGGTGCCATGAGCTCTCATATAGAGGGCCTTGAACTGAATTGCTAATGCATATTTATTGGTGATATTCCTGAACCTATGGTATCCGCAGAAGAGGTCATAATTAAAACTCACTATTTATCAGATTCAATATTTTCAGATGCAAATATTCAATGGTCATGTAAATTGAAATTTAAAACTTCTGGTCCATAAAAAATATCAAATTTGAATAATAAACTTATTATGGTAATAAGTTTATTATTCAAATTTGTATATATATATATTAATTATTATTGAATATTGCTTGTGGAAGACATTTTAGGGCTTAGTAACTATAACCTTACAGACACAATGACAAAGGTGGGTCTGTCATTCAACAATACCTACATTTGTAAATGTTAATTAATATCACAAGTTTCAGAGGATACATCATGTCCATATAACTTTTAAGAATATATTTAAACTTTTGCCATTTCACTCACTTGCTATTCATAATTACCTCCCATGTAAAAACGTTTTAGGCAACATGAAAATGTTGTTACCTGATGGTTAACTGAGAAACTATTTTTCATTTTTGGAGCCTATGTTGGAGCTAAAATTCAATTATTTGTTTGAAATATCAATGAATATGGAATTTCAATCTATGAAATAAATTACTAGATTCTTGAATTATGGTCAACGAAGTTTTTGACAGGACAAAAAGTCTACTTTTTAGTTTTTTATGCATTAAACATTCCTTATAACACAGGGTATGGAAATGAAATTAGTGATTGAGGAATTTGAACACTTTAATTGAAAAATAATACTGAAATTTTAAACAACTTTTTTTGAGTGATAACCAAACAAGTCTGATGAAAAATAATCCTATTTGATTCACTCAAAACCAGTCATCAGAGTAAAACTATGACCAGGTTGCATCTGGATTCACCCTATTCACTCCATAGGTATGCATGTTTTTGATTTGCTTAAGTCATATTAGTCAGACCAGTCAGGCCTTCATCCAAGTGCTACTTCAACCCTTACTTCTAGAGAGCATATTGCCATCAAGTTGTGGCACATGCCGAAAATTGCACAATTTCATCTTGCATCCTATCTAAATCTTTGTTCAATCCAGCCTTTACAGCCAAATGAAATACTCTAGAAGAAAACACTTTATTCAAAAAGATCCAAACAGAAGGTCATTAAGGTCCATTCCACCAGAGTCTACTAACCACTTGAATACATTGGCAGAGGAAGATTCAGACAATACATGTACTTTATACTTCTGCATACCAGTTATTATTCTCCTCAGCTCCTTAGGTTTATTTTCCTTTGATTCTTCCATTTTGTTATTGATTTTCCACAGTCACTTACTATATTTTCTTATATATTAGGCAAATGAGGAAAGGGCAGGAACACAATAGGGATATTGGATACGAGGAAGAAAGTATACTGGGATGAAGAAGGACTTGCTGTAGAGTAGGTTGATGAATTGCGTTTTGTTAAGAGTCACAAAACATGAATTTGGCAGTTGTGTCCATCCAAAACCTACCTTAACCAGTAGATTACTTAATAATAAAAAATATATATCTTGATTTAGTCATTAGGTAAATACTCAAGCATTAAAAATGAGGGCTTACTTGTCCACTCTCAACAGTGGAAACAGCTCCACCATAATCTCTTAGGAACAGCACACGGTTGCCGGCAGCGTCAGTGACAGTCGACAGCTTCCCAAAACTTGTGTTCTTACTATATAAAAATGTTCTCTTGGGACGACCACTGGGGAGATCCCGGCTGGAAATGTGCTGCCCATAGCGGTTGAATGTGTATACTTCCCTGGAGGGTGGATGCGGCACATGAAATTCACCAGCCTCATCAGCTGATGGGAGATAGTGCTCCAGAGAGAGAAGGTGGAGGGAGCCACGGTCTGCTATGTGCAGGATGCCATCAGGGGAGCAGGCAATGGCGGAGATGGACTCAAAGTGGGCGTTTGTGGACAGGACGGCCTCTCCCCCAAGCCCCAGCCCAATCACCGTCCCGCCCATCCCCATCCCCCCACTGCTGCTGTTGCTACTGCACTCCATTCCACCTGCATCGAGGAGCCATCTCTCAAGTCACAATCAGCAAAAAGTGAGGCGTGGGCCTCTTATTGATAAATTTGTAGTTTTATTTGTCATGGGACAAGAGTTAGGACTATTTTGAGGAAGGAATGAAATCAAATGCAAATGACAGAGTTCACAAAGAAATAGCATGGAGTGAGACAAAACAAGAGTACATTTACAGTCGCAAATAATTCACATTTTTATATTTCATAATCTGGAAGGAATACTTCCAGGTATTCTTTAGTCTTACAGTTGGAATTTTTTATAAAAAATTCCTTTAGTGATCTTCCTTTTTTTGGATTTGTTTTCTTAGCAGCGCCCTTTCTTTCATGTGCTAGAAATTTCATTAAATAATATTTTACAAGATGGTTTGGGTGCTTTTTTTGTAAGGTCAATATCTGAAAAAGGTCACTAAAGAAATCATCTGTGGCGGCGCAAGGAGAGCAGACGGAACGCACGGTGGAACTTATTTGTTCCAAGTTCCGGAAAGTACCACCAGGGGGGACACGGCGTCGGTACGACGGAGAAAGGTGGACGTCGGGCGGGAGAGTGAGTCTGCCGCGAATGAAGAAGCAAGTTTTACGATCGCCCTCTGTAAATCCGTTTCGATAATAAACCCGTTGAGTTTAACGCTCGAGTGTAATTTTTTCTAACGTCCACTAGCGTAGAAGGAAACCCCTTCACATCTTTAATTTGTCTGTCTGAAGAAGTGCATGTCTGATTAGAGGGGAATGTTTATAGTTTGCATTGTTAACCTGATAATAGATATTGCCTGATATGCAGGGAATGGTCATAATCTTATGTTTTCAAAATCACTTTCTGTACTATGTGAAAAATACCTTTCACTCTTGAGGAATGAAGAGCAAAAAGGCAAAATTTTCTCCTCCAGACAAACACATCCTGGTTTCATCATCTGTTCCTCTCTATTTGTGATCTTTCCTCTTCCTGAACCCAAATGGATCATCCCCTTTGGCAATCATTTACCCTGGTCTCCATCCTCTTGTTGATGGTTCTGAGAACCACTTTGGCTGCATGCTAAGTCAAACAAATTCTGTAGTCCTCACATCATCTAGCCTTTACCATTTTTGGAATAGGAGCTAACACTAATCTGACCAAATCTTTAAAACTAAATTTTACCTCAAGAATGCAAGGAAGTAGTTATTAAAAACTTTTCCTACAATGTATCTCCAAACCCTTGAGTAGTACTGTTATCTATATATCCTATCTAATCTTATCCATCTCCTTGGCGGCTTTACAGTGGAACCTCATACTAAAAGCTTAATCCATTCTGGGGTCTTTCTTGCAAAGCGTAACACTTGCCTAGTAAAACACATTTTTGCATTTAAATTAATGTAAAATATAATAATGCATTCCAAGCAGAAAAAAAGACATTATGCACAATGTTTATTCAAAGAAAATTATGCATACATTGTTTGTTGATTGTGGATCACTTTCACCTTCTCTTCTACTACGAAATGAAGCAACCAGGAATGTAAACTTGATTTAAAAGCAAAAAAATAATCGAAATAAATTGTTAATTACTGATGATACACAGCAATTCCTTTTTACTAGAAAGCTGTCTAGAGGCATTGGTTTTCATTGATGCTTCAAAATTTAGTAAATATGTGTCTCAGAATAATCGTTAAATAAACTTATGACATGTATCACCACTGACTTATTAGGGTGATGCCTCATGCGTAAGGTATGATGCAAAACTTTCCCATGACCATTATGGGACTGACTTCTGTCAGAGGAGAAATACACTTCAACTTATCATTAAATTCCTTGGAAACTCTCATCTCTATTGTTTGGACATCACAACTCATTTGGAATGACAAACTATAAAATCTCTCTAACCTGAGCGAATGAAAATATGATTTCTAGTGAGTTGTGTTACATTGAATCTTCCTCCAATGTGCACCCAGAACATTTCCATGTCTCACTTTTGAAATTGCCAGCTTAAAAGGTGCTCCCAAAGCAAATAAAAAGAGGTGAACAATAACAACCATCTTTGGTTTCAGCTGTTTAATTTGAATATTATGAATGAAATGCCCATGCAGATACCATTTAATCAATTAGGAACAGAGCTGTTTTCCAATACATTAGTCCTATGAAAAATATAAGAAATATAATGTATCACTTTCCAAACCTGCATTCACTGTTAAAGAGAATACGTCAAGCATTTGAACTGAATTATTTTCATTACAAGACTCCATGTTGGCAAGGACTTGTGAACTGACTCCTTTCAGAAAAAGGATACCAGGAAGTGAAAAATATAATCTTTATTGACCTGTACAGCCACGATTCTCTCCTGTTGGTGCCCTTTGTCCAGCAAAGTGGGCGATATTTCCAGCAGAATCCACAACCCAAATTGTGTTGGCCTTCCTGGAGTCACTCTGTGCAAGGAAGAGGTCACCAAGGGGTGAGAAAGTGATGGAGAGCACGGTGCCGAGGACAATATGTGTGCCAGGGACAGCCTCAGCCATGCCACTGCCCTGGTCCTCTGTGGCCCCATTTCCACCATCGCCACCCCTTGCCTCCTGACCCATGGATGATCGAATGTTTGCCATCCCCCCAGAGGGAGTGGAGGACTCTCCGGGCCCATTTGTGCCCCTTGGGGGGCAGTGCAGGGGTGTACCAGCCACCACAACCACCTTCATGTCAGCCGTTAGCTTCAGCACAAGACGGTCATCTACAAAATGGAGACTCCCATCCAGAGGACTTAGTGCAAGAGCTGTTGGCCACTGCAGCTGAGCCTAAAGGGGAAAATATTTATCCAAAATGAAAACTTTGATGTACCAGATTATATTATCAATAAACAGAGTACTCACAGACATTTACATTTCTCGACTCTAGTATAATTTGAGTTAATATTCAGTAGCACCCTCAACACATATGGATATATTTTTATTGATAAGTTTAAATGCTGTTGAGGAGTTTAAGGGTCAATCCAGTTCTTGGGTTATGGTAGCTAACAATAATTACAAATTAGAATGGGCTATGCAGTCCATTTTTTCAGCATGCAACAACAAAAGACTAGAGTAGCAGCAGAACAAGAGTAGTAGTTACTTGATGTGAAGGGATTGCTCCACGACAAGGGATTGGACGCCAGTGGTTGTGGTGCCCATGGTGACCCACTAGAGTATGGATGATTCCATTGGTGTCTACAGCTCTGATGTTGGTGCCATCAGCTATGTACATCGTTTTGTCTGCTGCTATTGCCAATCCTGAGAAGAAAACAATGCAGATTAATCCTTGAATGCAATAGTTGTGCATGACTGGGAGGCACTATGGGATCCCTGATCAGTCTTAATTGCAAACTAGGGTCTACATCTGGCGTATGCAAAGGTGCCACCCATGTAATTAAACCCCCTTAGTGCTGCATTCTGCCAGTGGTACTAGCGAACATTGCGGAGGGTAATTTAATGAAATGTATTATCTGAGGGAAAAAATATTTTGAAGTATTTTTAAAGATATCCATAAGCATTTTTTTATTGTAGAGTAACTGAATTGGGTAACATTTAGGAATGAATTTTACAATGTCTAAAAAGAATTGTAATTGTTTTAGTCTAATAAACAGGAACAATTTTTTTTCAGCAGTAAAAATGTGATTTAATGAAAAAATAGAAATTCATTTTTTGGGACATTTTCTCATGAAAACACTATTTCTACATTAAAAAATTAACCTAAAAGAAAATTGGAAAAAAATTATAAAAAGTAAAGGTTTACTTTTGAGTTGCATAACTTTCTGTTTGCCAATACCAAGTCACATTTTGTAGAAAAGTCTGCTTTTACAGGTGTTGTGGGATCGTTCATCTAGAATCTATGGCTTTCCAAAAAAATTCTATAGACACCTTTTTTTAAAATATATGCAAATTGCTTGGGACCTTTTCCTCTCCTGGCTGTGTAGTTCACAAAAAAACTACTTAATTCTTTAATTTTTTTACCTGGAAGTTGCTCCATTCGGGTATTTGATCTACCTACACGAGGAGATATATAACACTCCGTCTCCCCAAGGCATTCCACCTCAAGAGACCCAATGATGCTTGTAGTGCACTGATGCCTTGTCATCATTGTCATTCGACTTATTTCCTTGCATTTGATGAAAGAAAAAATAAAAACTTAAGTATTTTCTTGAGATCACGCTTAATTCAACCGCATGCTCGTAAGGGAAAAACGGCACTGAAACTCAAGAGCCAAAAGAGAACCGTGCTCTCTGCATACTATCTACAATGTACTCTCCACCTCAATGCAATAAAAGAAACAAGCCTTATCAGAAAGAGAAACACTTACAATGTTGTGACATGTTGTTGCAATGTTGTGTCCTATACTATGTGTACAATTTTTTTGTATGATGCAGTCTCTGGACAAATAAAAATTATTATTATTATTATTATTACAAAGAGCCCAAATTATTACCTAGGACGGAAGGCACGGGAAAGCAAAAAGTTAGTATAGTAATGCTTTCACTTGTGTCTCAGCAGTTGGCATCAAAACTTTCTGCCCTCAATCAATAGACCACCTTGGGCTGAAGGGAAAGAACGTCAATCTGATTGCCTTCCCTTCACTTACCTTTGGGGTGGGCTAGTTTTGCTTCACGTGCCAGTCCACCATCACCACAAGCTGCCTCATCCCCCGGGATGCACCGTTCACCAGAGCCCACAGCTGGCTCTGAATTCAATGCAGGCTCTGCTGGAGGACCATCAACGGAGAGCACGCGCACCACCTGGTGCCTTTCTGGATCAGAAACATACAGGTGACCATCTGCTGGTGAAACACTCAAGTAGTATTGGTAGGACACCTGTGTCGCACTGAAATGGGAAATATTTTAGGCAATAATCAATTGTTAATTCCTAGATAACTCTTTTATTAAACCAATATTTTCTACTTCCCTTTCAAAAGAAATTGGGTGAACTTTTGCCCGTCCAGTAGCTGCTGTCCAGAATACTTTTTTACAAAAACATGAAGCCATTACGTTCAACAAAGTAACTTTTTATTAGGAAAAGACAAAATATTTTGTCCCATTCTCAAAATGGCTTAAGAAAGGGATGTTCTACTAGCACTCATATTGATGGCGTTGTGTCTACAGTATTGAAATTTTGAAACAATAAATGTAAAACATTGGGGTTAATCTTCAACTCATCCAGGGTCTTTGACCATGTTCACCATCAAATATTACTATCAAAATTTGGAAAATTATGAATTAAGGAATGACAAACAATTGAATAGATTCCTGCCTGAGTCACTGTACTTGTGTGGTGTCAAGGCATGGTGAAAGGGGAGGAGAGAGGGTTGTAGGGAGTAATCATAAGTAGGCAGGAAAGATTGATGCAAAGCATTGACGATTGGCAGTGGGATGTTGAAGACTGCGATAGAGGGGAGATTGTTGGGCAAACGAGGAAAGGGCAGGAATGACATGGGGAAGAGAGATGGAATGAAGAGAGAATAGATGTAAATGGAGTTGAAGATAGGCTTGTTGTTGAGTAGTTAGTTGGGTTTTATTTGTTCATCCCACTGCTAATCAATATGCTTTGCATCCATTTTTCCTGTCTCCATATGATTTCTTTCTCTCCTCATTTGTTACCCTTTCTGTCTCCTTCACCTTCTCCATCCTTCTCCAGACTCACATTTCAAAATCCTCCAATCTAAGCCTATCGCCCTGCTTCATTTACCATGTTTCCATGCCCAACTATACGTTTGATAATTCCTTATGTTCTTCCTGAAATTATTTTCCCCACGTCAACTCCGATGTGAAGGTCCCTCACAATTATAATCTACATGGTCTTAAATATTAATCCGAGCACCCCCAAGTGTGTAATTTGGTGAAGTATGCTCATTTTTTAAATCCTTTTTAAGAAATATCAATACAAATGCTTTTTTGTTTTGAAATAAAAAACCCATTCTTTATGTAATTTTAATGTTGTTTCAGTCATTGTTTTTTATATTTGACGATCTGCATCATTTGCTAGCAGTAAGATTACAGCATAGTGGGTGAAAGTCATAAGTTGCTTCTTATTTACGGGGTGATATTATTACTGTAAATAAGAAAGAGTACTGGGGTTATGACCTTCCTTGAAGGATGCTGGATGATACTAGCACATAATTAGAGCTTGGGACATTAATTACTATTCTTTGCTTTCTGTTAGTAATAAATCCTGGAATCCAGTTTATTATATTATCCTTTATTCCATTCCCTTGCAAGTTGTCAATCAATTTGGCATGTGGGACTTTATCAAAGGTCTTTTTAAAATCCAAGAAAGTCACATCTACTTCAAGATTAAAGCCAGTCCCATAGAGTTTTTATTATTGGTTTTCGCTTTCTGCAAATATCTTCCACTTTTCTACATAATCGCCGTTCACATCTAAGCACTTTTCTAAATACTACATAACTTCCTCAATCCCTCAGCATAGAATTTCAATGACTGGGAGTTGAACCAGTTGAAAATGGCAGTCTTTAGTTCCTCGTCCTCTTCAAACCGTTGTCCACTGTTTTGAATGAAAGAAGAAGAAATAGCTGCTAGGTTCAAGGCTGGGACTGTAGGGCGGGTGATCAAAAAGATCAAAACCTGTCCATACCTGTTGTCCACTCAACATTGTTAGCCCTTTTTGTTGGTCAATTAGCACTTTCGGTACCCACCTTGCACATAATTTATGATAACCAAGCTTTTCCATAACAACTGTGAAATAGTGGTTCATCTACCAAGAGGTAACGAATCAGCCAGAGCACTAATTGTCAATCATTGATCAGATTGCATTTCTTGGTCCACTTGTCGATTGATTTCATCAGTCTGGATACTGGGCCTGCAACAACTTCTCGTGCACATTTGTGAGGCAATTTTACTCAACAGTTCATCACCATTGTCTAACCTTTCCTTCACTCATTACTGTAGGCCCATCAACTAGGCACAACTTCTGATGAATTTGGGCAGCTGAAGATCTTGCAGATTTTGTACACTAAAATTGAATCACAGCACGCTAGCTTAAGCAATGATTCTCAAGGGTATTGTTATCTGCATTCACCAACAGGAAAATGATTGCTGAACCAAAACAATAACTTTGGTGTATTCAACAATGACCAATAGATGGTACTCCATGCATACAATTTTGTTCTAACCAACCAATATTCAGGCATAAGAAAACAGATCTTACTTATTTCCAATGAAACTGCGGGAGATACCGCAACAGTAACTTTTAATGGAGTCATTTGCTAATGTGCATTTTAATGCAACAATTTCAGAGTGTAAAAATCAATTGCCTTGAATGGGATGCACCCAGATCCCTCTCTATCTGATCGAGTGCTTTAGCCACTTAAGTTATCGAGGCATCCTCTTAAAACTCTGAAATTTTCAGAGTTTAAGAGGATGCCTCGAAAAAATTTCAGAGTTTAAGAGGACGCCTCAATAGCTAAACTGGCTAAAGCACTCGACCGGATATTGAGGGATCTGGGTTCAAATCCCAGTCAAGGCGAATGATTTTTACACTTTGAAATTCTTGCATTCAGATCTTACTTTTCAAATATGCCTCATATGTATGTATGAGTGCATATACGAATAAATGATTATCAAATTAGTTGGTAGTGGTGCATTTCAATGTCTCTTCTTTTGATTCCAAACTGTCAATGTAATATTTACCCATATATTCCCTCTAGGTTACCATGTAATCTTGGATCTTTTTTACTTATCAGTTGAATCATAGTCTTTCCAGCTCTCCCTGTGATGCAAGGCCATTGGCACTGATTCAAATTTCAACAGAGCACCATTTCATTTTACTCTTTTCAAATTTCAAAGTAGTGACATGCTGCCTAGGGACTTGAATTCATTTTTTTTGGGGGATTCGAAATGTAGAGCTGTAGAACTGTATATAATAGAGATATAAATCACTATGAAGTGGTTTATACATCTGTTATATAGCTCTACAATTGAAAACATGAACAAGAAACAAGACAAAGACTTCTTGAGTTTAGTTCAAACATGGAAGAAATCACTCCTGGCAGTTTAAAAGAAATATATTGCATATCCTAGGCAAAATATCCCGATAAAAGTATGAATGCCCATGAGAAGCATGTTAGTCACTTCCTAGGAATAACAAATACATGCTGGTGAAGCATTTGAATCCATTTATTCAGAAATATGAGAATGATTATTAGCTTTAAAAAATACCCTTATTGAGACAAAGGAATCTGAGCAAAATGAGCACACCACACAGCAAGAAAGGCATCTGTATAAACATTGGATTGAAGAAACAAGTCATCACTCACCTCAGCTGCAGGACAGTATAGACAGTGCCTTCTGGAGTCAGGCGTCTCACTAGATTGAAGTCACCGACATAAATGCTACCATCTGGACCTGATGCAAGTGCCACAGGTGTCAACAACTTTGCATCCCTTGCGGGGCCAACACAAGCCGGGTCAGGGGCCGTGGGGGATGGGGATGAGGGAGTTGGCGATGGGGAGGAGCCACAGAGGAGAGGCCGCCTTGTTCCAGTGCCCATCGCAACCTTGACGGTCCGTGGGAACTGTTTGAAGTGCAGGGTTGAACCATCGCCCTTTTGGAGAATACCTGTGGAAAGATGCATGAAAATATAACTTAGAAATTCTGATTGTGAGAGGGAGGGAGGCACATCAAATAGACTCTTTGTCAGAAAAAACTGAGCTCATGGGGGAGTCACAATCCCGAAAAGTTTGGTCTCATATAGCCGACACCGGTTTCAAATTATTCAAAATAATATTCTATTGTTTCAGGCTTCACTTCGTGGAAATAATTAATATCCATTATTAAAATAGAAAGAAAGACTCGTACTTTTCCACAGATTTTATTATACGGTACAACGCGTTTCACCGACTTGCGGCATCATCAGGTACAAATTTGCAAAACAGACAGAGCAAGCATATATACCCTCAGGACAGAGTGGGGGCAGGGAGGGTTGGAAGGATTTGAGAGGGGTGGGGGCTTGAGTTCATCAACAACAATCCTATTACTCCGTTATCCAAAGACCCAACCGCGAGTTTCCAAAGTGAAGTGAAACGTGCAGTGTTCAAGTGTAAGTTTTTAAATGCTAGGGAAAAATTTAGTTTAATCCAAATGAACCCCTCCGCCCCCAGGTTGTACGGACTCCCCAAATTGCACAAAAAAGCCATACCTATTCGGCCTGTCATCTCAGCTGTGTCCGCCCCTTCACACCTTCTGGCACGAAAATTAGACGTATTGCTCCGAGATCTCACAGGTTTTAAACCTAAATATGGAGTTAAAAACTCTATAGAGCTAGCCCGAAAATTGAAAGATATTGATGTCCCGGAAAAAGCGAGGCTAGTCTCTTTCGACATTAGCAATTTATTTACTTGCGTACCAATATCGGAAACTTTGCTTAGGGTGGAAGAACTACTCAAGGATTCCACCATTGCTCAAAATATCTCAGACGAATTGGTCCCCCTCATCAAAATGACAGTTAACCAGAATTATTTTAGTTTCAACCACACCCTTTACAGCCAAACGGATGGGTTAGCTATGGGTTCCCCACTGTCCCCCTTCCTAGCCGAAGTCTTCCTCAATTCTGTAGAAGAACATCTTTTTAATGCTGACAATCAGCATAACAAAAACGTTGGCTATTGGTTTCGTTACATTGACGATATACTATGCCTATGGACCGGAACCAACCGACAGTTAGACTCCTTCCTTAATTTCCTAAACACTATTCATCGGAATATCTCCTTCTCCATGGAAAAAGACGTCAACGGCACCATCAACTTCCTTGACTTGACAATCACAATTAGGGATAATAGACACGAATTTGCAATTTTTAGGACACCCACATATACAGACCATATAATTTCTAATGATTCCGCACACCACTTTTCTCACAAACACGCAGCCCTCCACTCCATGATCCACCGCCTCCTACACATCCCCCTTTCCCCCAAAAACTTCAAAATTGAACTCGTGAATATCACTAATATAGCTGCCAACAATGGTTTCAACCCCAAACTAGTTGACACATTACTACGGAAAAAACAAAAAGCAATGGCCATAAAAAGCATTTTCGTATCTCAGCCCGCAGTATCTAAAGATTTTAAGTGGTGCTCGATCCCATTTCTGGGAGATCTTTCATATAGGATTTCCACCCACCTCACTCAAAGCAGCCTTCTACCCACCAATAACCCTCTCCAAACTTCTAGCCAATGGAAAAGACACCCAGGATAGCCTTCTCAAATCAGGCATTTATAAACTGAAATGCGAGGATTGCAACAGCGTTTATGTCGGTCAGACCGGCAGGAATATCAAGTTACGAGTCAAGGAACACGCTAGGTGTCACAAAAATCAGAATAACAACTCTCTCTTCGCCAAGCATTTACTAGAATTCAACCACAGCAGTGACTTTGTCCCAGAGATATTACACACACTCCCAAAAGGATTAAAAATGGACACTCTAGAGCAATTAGAGATTAGAAGGCACTTGGTAAACCCCAACACGACACTTTGTAATGAGCAATTGTTCCCATACCCCTCCCCACTCCTCTCCGAGAAATTAGCCTGGAAATGGTCAAAACAATCCATCAACGCACCTGAGAGCCCCCACCCCCCTCAAATCCTTCCAACCCTCCCCGCCCCCACTCTGTCCTGAGGGTATATATGCTTGCTCTGTCTGTTTTGCAAATTTGTACCTGATGATGCCGCAAGTCGGTGAAATGCGTTGTACCGTATAATAAAATCTGTGGAAAAGTACGAGTCTTTCTTTCTATTTTAATAATGGATATTCAAAATAATGTGAATCAGTGAGACCTTTTGCTATTAAGGTTTCTCCCAAAAATGTTACTATGGCATCAAAATGATGAAACACTTTGTATTGAAATGCAAGGTTAACCAATTATTCAAAACAAATATCTTAAGAACTGATTATTACATTTGACAGTGACCCATCATTATCAAAAAAAGAACTGATCACTAAATAATAGAATTACTCCATAATCATCGTGAATATCATTTTTCTAAAATCCCTTATTATATGGTCTTCCTTCTTACACTGGAACAGTTTGATACTTCCCTGCTAATTAAATAGCATTTTAAAGCATGTTTCACAGGCTTTGAGAGAAATATTTTCATTTTATAAAAGCCTGTGATTCCCATGGAATACAATCTTAATATGGTAGAAGACCTTGCACATTATTTTGGACCGTGGAGCAAACTACTCTGGCAGGGACTATGGGGATTGTTTCTTGTAGATTTTTTACCCATGCAACCGATAAGACAACATAAATTAAAGGGTAGGAGCCAAACAAAAGGAAATCTGCAAAGCATCTGTTTCTCAGAAGTAAGGTGGCAGCAAAGGCATCTGAACCTCGTGGGATGGACATTAATCTTATGGACTCATGTGAAAATTTTAAAATTATTATGGAAAGGAACAAACTATGCAAAATTTCACTATTTAAAAAATTTTTTATTTACGACCCGGGTTTCAACAGTTTATGTCACCTTCAGGTGAAACTGTTGAAACCCGGGTCGTAAATAAAAAATTTTTTAAATAGTGAAATTTTGCATAGTTTGTTCCTTTCCATGATGGATCAATTTCACATAATTATCCCTGAAACCGTTCGGTTTAAAATTATTACTGAGGGAAGTAATGGAAACCCCAGGTATACTTATTATCATTCTCATGGTGGGTGCAAAGAGAAAATAAATTCAGGCAATTACAGAATTGACCCCACTTGGATGGGTATTGTGCCTGGCAGCTGGAAGGCAAGACCTCCACCGTCAGTCATCATCATATGAAATCCCTTCTCACACAAGCTAAAAGCATTGGATAAGAAGATCCAGAAGAGGAATACAACAGGATAGGCTCTCATGAAATTCTAGAATTATGTTAAGGAAGCTAGAAAACATTAGGAAAGAAATGTAGAAAGGAGTTATTGTTATGTTTGGTTTGAGTGAGGAAAGATGGAGAGAGAGATAGAGAGAGAGCAGGGATTACTGGAGAAACAACAGCTGGTTATTTCAAGAGGGGACTAGGAGAGTTAAAGAAGAGTGGTCATAGTGATGAGCAGGAAAATGGTAGAGAATACTTAAACAGTTGGTGACTGATTAAACTCTTTTGGTAGAGATAAAAGTAGACCCAATAAATATAGTGGCAATTCTGTTCTATATGCAGACAAGTAATCACTGGAAGAGAGAAGCTGACAATCTGTATGATCAATTAGAAGAAATAATGAAAATACACCTGGAAGAGAGCACCTAATAATAATGGTGTATTGGAATGCAGTGGTAGGCAAAAGGAGGAATGAGGGAGACCTAAGCATAGATTAAGAGTCAGAAATTATTGCAGAGAATTAGCAGTCAAGTTGTATTGAAGAAAGGGTTTGATGATAACTAACAACCATATCAAATCTCATCAGAGGCATAGAAAATTCCAGAGGACATTGGTGATACCAGTTGGTATTGAAAAAGATGGTGAGAGTTATGTGTAATGAAAAATATTATGCTCACTGTCAACCTCTTTTTAAAAGGTTAAAATTGTTAACTGTACCTTGTGTGTATATTGATCAATGTGTAATACTTGTTAAATTGCATAGCGCTGGCTTTGAAACTAATAACAGCATCCACTTATATAATACGAGACAAAACTACAACCTACATGCGAGGTCAACTAATTTAACCTTGGCTACAAATGGCCCCAAGTCTATAAGTATAAAACTGTATAATAATCTACCAGAATGTATAAAAAGAGAAGGACATGTACCTGTGTTTAAGAAAATCATTCGTGAATTGCTCATTGAAAAGTGTTATTATAGTGTAAAAGAATACCTGAGGCCTAATTTATAAATTTGTAGCATTTTCTTATTTTGTAATATTTCTTATTTTTGTAATAATTTCTATTTTTGTAAATCTTGTACTTGACAAATCCTATGCACTTGCCAGTATTATTACTAGGCACTGTGTCTCTTGGACGAATAAATATTATTATTATTATTATTATTATTATTATTGTTATTATTATTATTATTATTATTATTATTATTATTATTATTATTATTATTATTATTATTATTATTATTATTATTATTATTATTATTATTATTATTATTATTATTATTATTATTATTATTATTATTATTATTATTATTATTATTATTATTATTATTATTATTATTATTATTATTATTATTATTATTATTATTATTATTATTATTATTATTATTATTATTATTATTATTATTATTATTATTATTATTATTATTATTATTATTATTATTATTATTATTATTATTATTATTATTATTATTATTATTATTTGACATAGATTTAGAAACTGCATCATCAAATCACAGAGTTCTGGGTATGGATGCATACCTTAATTTGGTTTTCATGAAATGCAATTTAAAGTCCAAAGGATTGGGGGAGTGGGTGAGATCCATTGCAGGACCATGAAGGTTTAACTCAAGTAAATAGGAAGGAATACTAAGGAAAAACTAATAAATAAGTAAATGAAGGCAGGGGAATCAGAACGGTTGGGGAAGGTGGGTAGATCTTAAGAATGGGTTAGAAAGAGCAGAAAAAGAAATGACAGTTATTGAAAAAAAACAGGAGAATTACAAAGCCTGGGAAATACAAGATATATGTATGATTAAGAAGATAGACAAAAGAAGAAAATGGAATAAGGTGACATGGAAATTAGGAGGAGAATTTACGGAGAGCAAAACCAAGGCAAGAGACTATTTTGGCCTGGGAAATGGAGGATAGATTGATTCAAGGATGCATAGAAATTTCAGATAAAATAAACAGGGTTTGGCAGTTACAGCTGGACAAAATTCAATTTGAAATTCCCACTGTTTTATACCACATGTGGAGGTTGCCATTGACGCTGTAATAAGCTTGACGTATGTGCTGAAGTCATAACCTTAAAATGGTTGTAACGCTGAGACAAATGCTTAGTATAACTGAAGAGCTGCAATTAATGAAATTGTATGCGCTGGTTGTTTGGCAACAAAATTTATTCGGTTCTTTGGGTACCCAAGATTGATGGCATATGATGCCGTCGCAAAGTATAATGAGTTAGAAAAGTTCGACAACAGTTTTGCAACATAAGTAAGGAAAACTCGCTCAAAGGAGCACATTGTCAGGATGTCCAACATCATCCAATAGACTCAAGAGCTCATTTTTGAGGATCCAGGACAACTGATCAGAAAATAATCATCGGTCAGCGGAGTGAGTGAAAAGGCTGGGTTGAATCGTCAAGGAGGACCTCCGCAACAAGTCTTACACCATTAAAATAAGACAGATGCTTTCCAAACCCACCAGGGCAGAGAAAATTGAACATTGTAACCTGCTTTTGTATTCCTTAAAAAACAATGCTGCTGGATGAATCAAATTTCTGGCAAATGTTCATGTGCTAGGAGTTGTGTCCAGTGAGGTTGATTTCATGCCATTTGACTTCTTTAATAAGGGGGAAAATATCAACAAAGAAGTTTATTTGCATGTTCTGACAAATGTAGTGAAGTTGGGGATGAATGCTGTCTGGAAATCACACGTTTTCCAGCAGGAAGGTGCACCAACCCATACGAGGAGTCATTTGGTGACCAATTGGTTGCCGGACAACATTGATAAAGTTTTGGTCTGAATAATTCTGGCCTCCCAACAGCTCAGATCTAAATCCGTTGGACTACTATGTGTGCGGTGTGGTTGAAAGGATCACCTAAAAGTCCAGACATTCAAACGTTGCATCACGGAGAGCCATTATCGAAACAACATTTGCCAATATGGACTTGGTTCATTTAAACAGGCCTGCCAATGCTTCAGACCGAGAATGGAGGCCGTCAATCATGCAAATACAATGAGTTAATTTGTTGTCCATGTTTATACAAACGATTTAGTTAAAAATTTTGTAAACATATTCAGCTTTGTAACAACTAATGTTCGGAAAAATCATTTAACTTGTCCAGTTTTTTGCATCACAACCAGTAAAAGTGATGCATGAGAAGGTAAGATAATTCTCAGGAAGTTAGAAGGGAGGAACTATACTTTTGATAAAAGATACGACAAGGAAGCTATTAATAGGGCCAGAAGAGATCAGGATATGGAAGGGAGTAGAGAGAAGAGTTTTAGGATATTAAGATGGCCAGTTCCAAAAACAAAACAGAACATGGTGCATATGAGGATAATTTTAGGCCTAGAATATCATAGATATTGAAACAGAAGAAATACTAAGAAAGGTGAAATCAGACAGGGCAGTAAGGATAGATAATATCCCTGCAAAATTACAAATAGTTAAAGGAAAAATAGAAGATAATGATTCTTTGAAATTATACACAGTATTTATGAAGAAGAAATTTAGGCAGCAGGAGTAATATTAACTAACTATTACCATTATAATTATTATCAATTACCATAATGACTGGTGGCATAACACCCCTTACCAAAACTCATCTAGGTGGCTTGTAGATTTAGCTGTCTTCACCATAAATTAACTTTCTTTCAGTTTGAAAATTGTTGAGTGAAAAAATTTACAGCGGCATAACAAATTTATGACTCAATTTCAAAAAAATAAATAAACCAGGGTCTTGTTAGGAATGTCTTTCATAGTTCACTGGCTTAGGAAAAGTTTGCCTTGCTCATTGGGGGCTTGAACTAGGGTGATGACATTTACCTTCATGGAAATTGTAGTGGTGATGAACATCTAGGCTCCAACCTCCTATATCAGAGACATCTACATCAAAGCCACGCATTAACGCAGTCCTTGGCTCCCAAATGATTGTGTCACAGCCCTCATACTCATAACCAATTGATATCCGAGCAGTGGCGACACCATACACCTGAAAATTAGATAGAATGAAATACTTTTTTGCCATTGACTCATTAAAAGCCTCATTAATTTTCTTCAGTACTTCATACAAATCTTAAATGTAAATACAGAATGTACTTTTCTGAAATGATATAAAAATAATAATTCCAAACTCATTTTTCATGCACTAAAGCATATTACAGTGATATAGACACAGTAACTGTAACAGGAGAAAATATATCAAATGAAATACAACCCACACCTTACACAAAAATACTTATCAATTATAAAAAATATAAGAAAAGCCATTTTTTAAATTTTTGTGCAATATTTACACAGAACTAATAATCAGCATCATTAGAACTCCACAAATAAAACATGATCATACTGCAGGGATCTTGATTCCTTATGACTTGCATAGCATCATTCAAATTGAAATTTAAAAGCAGAAAAAACCCTAACTAAAGGTTATTATTTGGGAATCAATGGTTTAAAAATTTGGTTATGATCATTGATGCACATGGGTCGAAACACATTATTACTGGGAAAACGTTCATTCTTTCACCTTAGAGAGGTAGACTGACAATAGATATCACATCAGTCAAAAGTTTTACCTATTTATCTATATTTACTTTTACACATTCAAATTATGCATCAATATAGCTATGCTATTTCATATAAAAGCCATACTTTATCTTTATGAACATTTTTGAAATGCTATTGCACTTTCTGAGGTACTCAAATTGAATATCGATACTTAGGACGCTCACCTTCTGCTTGTACACATTCCTCTTGTTCCACGCAAAGGTGTACTCAAGGCCAGGGTCTGCTTCAAAGGACTTCTCAAATACAGAGCCTTCAATCTCCACACGGAGGTGAACGAGGGAGAGAGACTTGGGAAAGGGGAAGGAGGGGGAGGGTGAAGGTGTGAGGCGCATGAGAAGAGTTGCTAGGTAACCAGGGGCTTGGCTGCTGTGGTACAGGAGGTGCAGGGAGGACCCTGGGATGCTGATGCTCTCCTGGAGAATCTGAAGAGGAATTGCAGAGTGTTCAACCACTTATCCCCCTGGCGATTTAAGAATTAACAGAAGATTTACCAGCCCAGCAATGGCCCATTTTTCCAACCAAATTTTTGGGAATATTGAAGCTGGTTTCATAATGTAACCTCTGTCCTCCTGTCTTTGATACTAATAGTTAAATAAAATCAAATGCTTTCAATGACCTACATTCTTCTATGAAGGAACCTGTGTTATGAGAACATTTAAATGAAAATTGTGACTTAATTTTTTGACTCAATATTTATTTTACACTGAATAGTTTCTGTTGAAGATCAGGAGAATCTTAAAGGCACTCATCAATGGCAGAACTATATGGTCATGTTAAATAACATTTAAGCAGAAACAATGAAATGCTTATTATTTCAATTTGAAGAAGTTCCTCAATGTTTCCTAAAATACAATTAACCTTTAACAATGAGACATTACCAATAAATGCACCTATTGGTGATTAAGTCCATTGTATTTCTAAACAAATGTGTTAGATTTAGAAAATACACCATATTTGCTGGCATACAAGACATTTTCCCTCATAATACAACTGAAATATAGGGTGTGTCGTATGTGCTGCTCATCAAAGGAATGAATTGAAATTTGTCTCTAAAACTTTTGATTTATACAAATATTCCATTGCATTTTGTCTTCTAGCAAATTAATGGTTTTCTTTAAATTGTTATGATTTAATTTAATTAATCTTTATGATTTAATCGTTATGTTAAACATGTCAGTTTTTTCCAAAGAAAGTGTGAATTATTTGGTATCAAAGATAGATGCCGATGAGAACAGACTAAGAGATCAAAGAGGAAGCAGTAAGTGATTTTCAAAAACTAGCAAATACCAATGAAGAAGAACAGGTCTTTCAGACTGCAAATTGAACGGCAACCTCAATTAAAAGGTGGATGGTGAATTCCATAACAAACTTCCCCATACTGCAAGATAGTCTAGCTATAATAGGTACAAAAATGTACAATGCAACAATTTCAGAGAGTAAAAGTCATTTGCCATACCCGGGATACAAACCTGGATCAGGGCAAATGATTTTTACATTCTGAAATCGTTGCATTGTGATACATTTTAGCGGATGACTCCGTCAAAAGTTACTACTCTGGTATCTCCCACAATTTCTTTAGGAATTTACAGAATTTACAATAACGTAATTGAGGATTGATTGATTTTAAATCCCATATATTCTTCAAGTGGATATTTGGAACTGGACTTCTCAAGAGTGAAATTATAATACATGTGTATTTCTTCATCATGGTAATGAATGTATGTATTTATATGTTTCACTCTTGATGGCATCTATAGTGGCAAGTGCAGCTCTTTGATAAACAAAGATTATTATTGTTATTGCATTTTTCCAAAGGAGAATAGCCAAGGGGAGTGAGATGATTACGTGGGTCATTCTAGAGAAAGGAAAACCCTGGAACATTTGCAGAGGTAATTCTTGTTCTTGAAAATGAAGAAAAGGGGTGAAGAAATACGTTGTAACATGCATCAAGTGCATTTACCATAAGAGAACAGGAGGAAAAATGGAGAAGGTTCTGCATACCCACAAGTGAGCAACTATACCACTCCTAGAGTCCACCTTTGGGATCATTTCTGAGGAGTAAACGGAGCATATTGGCCTATGAAAACAATTTCACTAGGTTTATCCTATTCCGACAAGAATATGTAAACAGTATGAGAAGGTCTTAGTAAAATTATCACTATGTTTGGGTGTCCTGAATGTTTTATAACAGATAGACAAACAACGTTCACAGTAAAGGATTTCCAAGACCTTTTTGAGAAGGATCAAATGATGCATATTAAAAATACTAAAGCAATGCCCTGAGTAAATGGACAAGTGGAACCATCAAATTCTACAATTGCTCACGCTATGCCTACAATTCATGAACACCTTAGAAGGTGTGAGTGACTGGAATGTCCAAGACAAGAATATCCAGTTTGCAATTAATTCATTGGTGAATAAGACCACTAGTTAGAGTGCCCGTGAACTGTTATTTTAATTTGCTTTGTTCTACGTCCTCCACAGTGTTTGCCCCACACAACCAATGTACTTGCTTTTGCTTTAATGCCACATTCTATGGCATTAGAATAGAGAAATATAATTCTTTATGGAATTTTATTTAAAAACCAGCCCTCGCCTGCAAAACAACACTCCATCTTCCAGGTGCTGTATAAAGCAAGTGATTTTAGTAACCTGCTACCATTGGGCTTAAGCATTAGATAAACTGAAGTGAATCTGTTGTTTGCGTTCAACAAAGTAATTTAGTCATGTCCCAACGGAGGGAAGATTCATTGAAAAGGTGCATTAGAATTCTCTAAAGGAATTAATACATTTTTTTGGTTGAATAAATAGAGAAATACCACTATTCGGATACTGGTTAATTACTTTGATTTTATATTCAAAATAGAATAATATTTTCATTTAATTTCTTTACTCTGTAGCAAAGAAAATAAAACTGGTCATTCACTTTTCATAATTCTTAACTCACTTCTGCTTGGTCTTTTATTATCCTAAATAAATTTGACTTGGACAAAATTATATATATGCAAATTGTACATTTTTTACAATAAATTTAACATGGACTATAACCCCACCCTCCCCAAGGATTATGACTGTGACAAGGTGGAAGGGCCTGTGTGTTCCATGGACTGCTAGACTGGTGGAGACAATGATAATTGCTCCTGGTAGTGTCACCCATGTCAGATATGTTGATAGTTAGGAGCCAGACGAAAGGTAGCTTTCATAGCATCTGTTACTCAATGAGAGGGCCTCAAAGGCATCTATTATTCACATTATAAACAATGTTTAAAAGAAGGAAGTTAGAAACCACCTCAATTATCATTCCATGATAAATATGCAGCCATGAAAATAATCATTACGAATCATCCAAAACCCACCATAATAGAAGTGAAATACTTAAAATGAAAATGAAATGTAACACTCAGCTTGGTCTACTTAATGAATATCAATATTATTGTGAAATACTGCTGGCCATATACCTCATTTCTCCACCAGTTCCAATTTTTCATTATACTCCTCTTCAATAAATATTCCACAACTCAAATTTAGGAAATCCTGCCCTTTGCCTATCACAAGAGGAAAATTTGCATAAGAACATTGGTTTTATGGACAATATAGGCCAATTACTACTACCTTGATCAAAAAGTTCCCGGAATAACCACCGTGTGGCGCTCCCATCGTTCCGATTTGAGTTCTGTTTTTTTGTTAAATTGGTACATCTGTTGTTGATATTCCCTTTAAATCTTAGTGTCATAACTTGACATTTGCAAAAGTTACGTAGCCAAGAGTACATCTATCTCTGTGTGTGTTGGCGATTTTTTACAATTTCAGAAATGGATTTAAATTTGCAACAACGAACTTGTATTAAATTTTGCGTAAAAAACGGATTTAGTGGCGCACGGACGTTGGAAATGTTGGAAAAGTGTTTCGGCAACGATTCTCTAAAAAAAACGGTCGTTTACCAGTGGCACGAGCGGTTCAGAAGTGGTCGTGAGTCAATCGAAGATGATGAACGCAGTGGCAGACCATCGACATCGAAAGTCGGTGAAAAAATTGATAAAGTAAAAGAAATGTTGGTCAATAACCGCAAATTAACCATCAGAGAAATAGCGGAGGACTTGAACATTGCCTATGGATCCGCCCAAGACATTGTGGTTAATGATTTGGGTTTCCGTCGTGTAGCAGCAAAGTTGGTTCCAAAAGACCTCAATTTCATGCAAAAAAGAGACCGTGTTGACGTCGCAAAAGACATGATTTGCGAGGCTGAATCCGATCCCACATTCATCAAAAGGATCATTACTGGAGACGAGACGTGGGTTTATGAGTACGACACGCAATCCAGACATCAGGCAAGTGAATGGCGTTCACCAAATGAGCCGAGACCAAAAAAACCACGTCGTTTTCAGTCAAAAAAGAAGGCAATGCTGACGGTTTTCATGGATTACAACGGTGTAGTGCATCATGAATTTTTGCCAGAAGGCCAGACAGTAAACAAAGAGTATTATTTGGGCGTTATGAGACGTTTGCGTGAAGCAATTCGCCGAAAGAGACCAGAAATGTGGGCAGAAAACTCGTGGATTTTGCACCATGATAACGCACCGTCGCACAGTGCTATCATTATTCGTAATTTTTTGACGAAAAATGCAACAAATACCATCCAACAGCCACCGAATTCACCTGATTTGGCTCCCTGTGACTTCTTTCTGTTCAATCGAGTTAAAAAACCATTACTGGGAACGCGTTTTAGCAGACGAGAGGAAGTAATGGAAAAATCGCAGGAAGCACTGATGGACATACCGAAAACCGAATATAAAAAATGTTTCGAGGATTGGATCAAGCGCTGGCATAAGTGTGTTGCAGTCGATGGGGATTACTTTGAAGGGGACAATATAGATTTAGATGAATAAACTTGTATTTTTAATTTTCTGAATAAATTCCGGGAAATTTTTGATCAAGGTAGTATAGCTAAACTAACATGTAAATATTGAAAATATGTGAATACTTTATCCACTATTCCATTAAAACCCAATTCTTTTAAATGGATACCACCCTGTTTAGTAATGTTGCCAACCTTGACTTCTCTCCTCACCTGGGTCACACCAATGGGAAGTGCGAATGCCTTGTTTAATTGCACTTTTGAATACTCTCTGGCTCTTTACCCGTCCTCTCTTCTCCTCAAGGATAAATATGCAAATGTACCTCATGAGGCAGCACATATCAAACGAGGAACAATCAAGTACGGCCTCCTCATTGGCACACCTCTGTGCAATGTCTTGATTAATAAGCTCTCTGCGGATTTGCAGCACCAGGTTCACTGATGAGGACCCATGCCACCCACACTAAGCTCAAAAAACTAATCCCAGGTTGCCCTCAATTGAAGAATCACCACACCAAAGGCACTTCTCACGGAGGACACGTTCCATTTACAACTAATTACCTGCGTTTCAGCAAAGACCAGATTCTCTCCTGGCGCCCCTCCCACTGCGTCTGGAAGCCACGTGCTGACCAGGATGGGGCGCATGTACTCCGTGTCATGAGCGGCACAGGGGCGGGAGTATCTTGAAAGGGGGGGTGGAGGGGGAGAGGGCTGGAGCAGTATTGGTGTCGCAGAGGTGGTTGGCGTGGTGATGCGCCGTGGACCGCTCTGCTCTCGGTACGGGTCCACTCCGCCCGCACTCCCACTCTGCGACCCCGCCCTTGGCATACCTCCAAGAGACATTTGGATGGGCGGGACAACCACAATCTGATTCCATGGCACAAACACGGTGCGTGTGAGGGGGAGGAAGGGACTGCGCTGGAACTGCAGGGTGACAGCACCACCCCCATTGACCAAAACATCAAACCTGCGAGGGAAAGAGAGGAATTGGGCGATTTGGGGCCATTTTCACACCTCCGCATTTCTTCATTCTCCCTCTCTCAAGAGAGAAAGCATTTTCAAATGAAACCTTGACTTTCTTAGCAAGCAGTTAATTAATTGAGTAAAAATAAGCTAAAAATTACCATGCATAGTTCCAGCATGAAATTGTCACAATGATTTTTTAGAGATCTCTCTATATTAAAACAACTAGGTCCCCTGAGGAGAATAGGTAACATTTCGTAATTATAGAGAGCAAACTATAAATATGAGATTAGAATGTATCCCACCGAAGTGAGAATAAATAATTTTTGGCATGATCTTATCATTCTTGATGATCCATTACTTGATATAGCTTCAGGTTCAAACATCCCACTGCATTCAGATGACACAGGTATGGGTAGTAAAATGAGAATTTAAATAGGCCATGAGACCCATTTACCGCTGTACCTGTCTACCTGTTTACACTGCTAATTTTCAATTTTTAATCAATAAATGCTGAGGAGATGCTAAGGGAAGAAATGGATTTGGGAATAAAATTGGGCTATGAGATGATTAAGTGAGCTAGGTTTGCAGGTGATATA
>NW_027286764.1:1500000-1582500 GCF_022747635.1 Hetaerina americana
TGTGTGTGTGTGTGTGTGTATATATATCGGGCTCGATTTCCGGGCAAGTCACTGGGCACCTGAAGCTCCACCCAAGCTATGTGGTCACGTGTATATATGTATGTATACAAACACATACACAAATTTCAGTTGATGTGCCCGTTGATGTAGTGTTTTGAATTTACACAACTACCAAATATCCTGTCTCTCCTGTCAAAACACAACCCAGCATCATACTCTGCAATAAGCCCCGGTTGTTTTTTGTGGGCTTCCTTCCTCCTGATGGACTTTCGATTAGGAGGACTCCGATTAATGATCTCATTACTTCAATAGCGTCAAGCGTACCTCTCTCATTCTTAAACCCAAACTGATCATCCCCGAAGTAATCATTTGCCCTGCTCTCTATCCGTTTGCTGATGATCCTGAAGGGAACTTATGCTGCGTGGGAAATGAAATTTTTTTCTGTAGTCCGCACATGATGTAGCCTTAACCTATTTTTAAATGGGAACTCCATATAGACTCTTCCTCCCACATTTTCATAAACCTTTTAGTAGTTCCGCAGGAATGTTGTCTACCCCTACGGCCTTATTCAATTTCATTTCCCCTAAAGCACTCTCTATCTCATTGTGGAGTATGCCAGGACCTAGGCTCTCTTTATCTATGTCATATCCTCTTCCTATGGCCTTCCTATAACCTGGCCGGCCTAAGTTATTTACCATACAGTTCTACTGTATATTCTTTCCATCTTTCTTGGACCTTTTCTGGTCAAACTATTATATTCCTCGACTTATCTCTAACTGTTAGCGCAGATCTTCCCTTCCTACTTCCCGATAGCGTTTTAACCTTACAACATAGCTCAACAATTTCACCCTTCCTCTGCAAACTTTCCATACCCTCACTAGGCATCTTCCACCATGCTTCTTTTGCATTACCCATCTCAAATTATTATTTAACTCTCTGTACTTCCTTTTGGCTAGTCCTACATTTACATTCTTCCATTTTCTCTTCTCATCTATCTTTGTAATCATTTCATCTGTGAACCATGGTTTTCTTGTCATTTTCCCGTTAACAGTTCCAATGGTTTCTTTTGCGGCTCTCAATATCCCTTTTTTGATATATTCCAATTTTTCCTGGATAGTATTTAGTTCTTTTCCCTCGTTCGTGATTTTCTATATAGCATGCTAATACTTCATCCTCGTTAATCCAGTTAAAACTTCAACATTCCACTTCCTAAATCGCTACCCCTGCCATTTTCTTTTGAAACAGATGCTACATTTTATAACTCCTACATTGTGATCAGATTCCACACCTGCTCTCAATTCACATTGCTAATCGATCAAGCCGTTCCTAAATCTGTGCTTAACCAAAATATAATCTCCCTGATACCTTCCTGAGCCACCAGGCACTTTCAATGCATATATACGCATTTTATAGTGTCCAAACCAAGTTTTGGTGATGATTAAAACCTGTTCCCATCAAAACTTGATTGTTTTTCCCCCACAGTCATTCTTCGTACTTAAAATGTAGTTCCATTCTTCAGCATCATCCCTTCCTTTGCCCACCATTCCATTCTAAACCCCCATCACAATCAAATATTTCCCTGCAGGAACACACGCGATAATTCCTCTAATTAATCGTATATCCTATCAACTTTTTTCTTCCTATGATTGTTTAGTGGCATGTTTATCTGAACATTTCATTGCCTATATATATATATATATATATATATATATATATATATATATATATATATATATATATGTGTGTGTGTGTGTACATATAAGCCATGAACACAGTAATCAACCCGAAGGTCGGTTTGGTAGGTTATGGTAGAGGTCACCTAGTACTAATCCCGACGGCGTGTGAAATTCACACATCAGGTTAGAGAGGCCAGTTCCTTTCCCTGTCTCGGTATGGCTCCCCAGGAAGACCGGGGGGTACCCGAAAAATCACATATATATATATACATTTATATATATATATATATATATATATATATATATATATATATATATATATATATATATATATATATATATAGAAGCATTCACGAGCATGAAGCATGTCGTGAATGCTTCTATATCATCGATTCTATACCATATATATATATATATATATATATACTATATATGTATATATTATAGAATCGATGATATAGAAGCATTCACGACACTTAGATTGCGGATTGTTTGAGCTTTCGGCCTTCTCTGAAGCCTTAAAGAATGACTCTATATGTATTTATATGTGTGCATATATATATATATATATATATATATATATATAATGTGATATTAGTTGACACAGGAAAGATCCAAGAGAGATTGAAGGAATATATAGAAGAACTTCATGCTAAAGAACTTTGACCCACGAAGCTAGGCATAGAAGAGGAACATGACGTAGAGGATGATAGCTTAGGTCCAGGCATACTCGACGATGAGAGAGAAAGAGTATTTAGGGAGATGAAACTAAATAAGGCTGTGGGGGTGGGTAGCATACCTTCAAAACTACTGAAATGTTTAGCAAAATGTGGGAGGAAGAGGCTATACGGGCTGATTCGTATTATCTATGAGGAAGGAATCTGGCCGAAAGACTTGGTGAGATCAGTTTGAGTTCTTATTCCGAAAAAGGTAAAGCCTACATCATGTGAGGACTAAGGGACTATAAGTTTGATGTCCCACACAGCTAAAGTTGTTCTCAGGATAATAAACAAAAGGATAGAGAGTTGGGCAAATGATTTCTTAGGGGATGAACAGTTTGGGTTTAGGAAGGGGAGAGGTACGCGTGATGCCATTGCAGCAATGAGATTATTAATCAAGAGGAATATAAAACACAACCAGGAGGTATTTGCCTGTTTCGTAGATTTCGAAAAAGCGTTTGATGGAGTAAATTGGGAAGAACTAATGAGTATATTGCAGAAAATAGGAATTGATTGGAGGGAAAGGAGGCTAATCCGCAACCTGTACATGTCTCAGACTGCTCAGGTGCGTGTGGAGAACGGGGAGTCTGGATGGGCAGTGTTAGGAAGGGGTGTAAGGCAGGGTTGTCCCTTTTCACCGTTGCTGTTCAACCTGTATGCAGAGAAAATGATTAAAGAGGCATGGGAAGAACTGGAGGTAGGAATGAAGGTGGGCGGGGAATTCGTGATATCAGTTATGTTTGCTGATGACCAAGCTTTAGTTTGTCATTCAGCCAAGGGGCTGCAAGCATTGCTTAGTGAATTGGAAATACAGTGCTACAGGTATGGAATGAGAATCAATATTAATAAAACATAGGTTATGCGATTTTCTAGAAAGAAGAAGGCTGAGCTAAAAATTAAATAGGAGGGCAAAAACAGGTAGAACAGTTTACGTATCTCGAAAGTGTTTTGGATCAACACGGTCAAAGTAATAGGGACGTCAGGACAAGAATTGCGCTAAGAAAAGAGGCTTTCACAAGGAGGAGGGAGTTAATGAGAGGGACGTATAGTAAGGACGTTAAGAAAAGACTCTAGTAAAAACCTTTATATGGTGAGTACGGCGCTGAAACGTGGTCATTGAAGCAGGAGGATGGACATAGATTGGAGGCTTTTGAAATGTGGGTTTGGAGAAGTACGGAAAAGGTGAAATGGACAGAGAAGAAAACAAATGAGGAAGTACTTGGTATGGTGGGTAAAGAGAGGGGTTTGCTGGGAGAAATCCTATGGAGGCAGGAAAAGTGGATGAGGGGGGTATTGACCGGGAGTGGGATGTTGAAAACTGTAATAGAGTGGAGAATGTTAGGCAAACGAGGAAAGGGAAGGAACAGGATAGTGATGTTGGACGGGATGAAGGGAAGAGGAAAGTACTTAGAGATGAAGTAGAGTAGGATGATGGATTTTGTGTTTTGTTAGGAGTCACAAAATATTTATTTAGTTGCTGTGTCCATCCAAAACCCTACCTTAACCGGTAGATTACCTTAAAATAATATATAATATATATACATCCATTTCACAAAATTATGAAACCGGCATCACAGGCTGACCAATTGTTTCTTCTCAAATCTCCACAATAAAGGGAATCTTCTCTTGCGTTGACCACTACCTCCATCCATTGATCCACCCTCTTATTACCCAATGCCAAAGCCATACCATTTCCTCAGTTCTCTCCACCGAATCTCTCTCGTTCTAGACACCCAAATCATCATGGCCATACACATGGGACCCCTCAAAACTCACTTCCTCACTCTTAGGGCCTCTCACCTCTCTTCCTTCTATCCATTGAAATGCCTAAAAAAACACATGCTATTTAAATCTTTTTTCTTCTGAATCTCTTTCACCTTATAGTAACTCACAATTTCATCTCCTTTCTTTATAAAAATTCTCCGCAGTTCAAAGGCTGTACAATGGGAAGAAGCTTGAACCCTTCATTTGAAAACCACCACCTTAACCTCCTTGAGAAAAATTTCCTTCCCTTATGTGCCACTCTTCGGGGTAAAATAAATTCCTTCTCTGGCAATATGGCACACAGTTCCTTGAAATATTATGGTCCTCCTTCAACAATTTCTCTTCTCCTTCACCTCCACTGCCAGTTCCTCAGAAACCACTTTATGAAACGTTGACACATACGTAGCTTTCAGCAATCAAGCATTCCACAGCTCTATCCACATAAAATCTATCCGCGAACAACAGTAATTCCAGTACACCAGCAGTCACCCATCGTACACTCAAGACTCGATTTAATATCCCTCCAAGGTCACTGACTCAAATAAACCCGACTCCCTTGATGAGTTTCCTCCATATTACACGGTTCTCTTTTTAACCGCGAACACTCAAGAGTTCCTCTCAAATAAAACGATCCACTTAAATTTCCTCGAGCTTAAGCTTTGCAAAAATAATTTCCCACCCACCCTCAATATCTAGACAACCCACTCCGCAGGAATACATTCCCTCAAGTATGTTCTCATTGGCATTCGCTCTATCCTTAACTATCCCAAACCAATAGTTAACCTTTTTCTTAAATGTTCTTACGCCATTTTTACAAGGCCCATAACGCAGAAAAGAGTATCAGTATTTAGGGGAGGCGACCGACAGCTGAAGTCCTTTGCGCCATTAGGGATGGACAGGCAAGGATGAAGGCTTGAGAGAAACCCGGCGTAAGTATGACCCTACTCTTAACGAAAGGCGCCAAGGGGTCCGCAGCTTAACGTCCCATCCAACGGACGGCGTATTCACTCAAAAGTGCTCTCCACAAAGCAGCTCAAGAAGGGATCGAGATACCTCTGAAAAATATCCATCACCTCCAGGATTAGAACCCAGGCCCTCTCAGTGGGAAGCCAGTACGACAGCTACCGCACCATCTCGATCCCTACGCAGAAAAGAGGGGCAGAAGTTGGAGTGAGGGACGATGCGTTACCTTCCATCCTCGATGGCATAGATGACCTCGGTCGCCTCCCGTAGCAACAGCAACAACTATTAACCACAGAAAGGAAACAATCGGGGAGACCCAATTTCATCTAGATTAGGCAACCCGCAAATTCAGACACGTTGTGCGGGTTGCTTGTTACTTGAGAAAATAGGATAGGATTAGTCCACAAGGACCGCCACAACAATGTCACGAACTTCGTTTGGCATTCGCTAAATGAGGTGGAAAAGTGTATTTCAAGTCCATAATATCCCATCCAATGCTTGCGTGGGCCCACACACGGATAACGGTGTTCATACCTTGAAATCATGACTACTCACTAATTGCAAAGCAGTGCGGGCATTTATCAGTGTGCTACATTTTTCCCTTCTGGATAGTTCAGTATGTATCGTAGACAAACACAAAAGCTAACTGTTCCTAAAATTGGAAAAAGTTCCGCGGAAATGATTTACGATTGGCATTTATGAATTGATCAATTTCGACCAATTGTGAAATTTTCTTTGGGAATTGAGTGTTCACTTATTGAATCATTGATGATTTCAGTCTTGAATTACATTTTCATCCGGAAAATTGCTAATTTTATAGGGCGCAAAATGTTTTTTCGGTAGAACGATAGCACAAACCGTCTGGTTGTAATAGTATTAAGATTTTTAAGTATAAAATAGCAACGAGATGTTGAAATGTGTCCATTGAGAGCTCATATTGCAACGAAACATCGTCAGAAGACAGAGAACAAGATTTGTGGACCAAGTTTCCTGGAGAGGTGCAAATCACCGCCGGCGGTGTCATGGGACACCGCCGGATATTATGGTTCCTCTCGACACTAGAATCACACGGAACAGGGAGTCTCCTGAAATGGGACCGCAACCAATCACACACAAACACACACGCACTCAGACACGCACAGAAAGAGAATAAGTATAAAATGCTCTCACCATCCGCCGGAACGCGTCAGCGTGAATCCGAAGCGTGAGTCCCGGTCGACGCTGACCCGGATGCCGATGATCCCGAGGCCCTGTGGCGTCACCACGCGCCCTCGGATGACGGACACCCTCCTGCGGAGTGTGGAGGGAGGAGGAGGGGGGAGGGGCCGGTCGACGGGAGGGGTTCACGAGAGAAAGCGAGGCGAGTCGCGGCGAATCCAGGGAAAGGAATAAACCCGCTGTTAGTCGACTCTCGAAATGGAGGGCCGGAAAGTTTTGATTTGTTAAAAGTATGAGAGAGAGAAAACTTTGTGAGAGCTCCCATCCTGCCCTCTCTACAGAAATAACTCGCACACGCCCGGATGGGGAGAAAGCGAGGCATGACAACAAAGACAAATATTATTAATGTGAAAAAAAACACAACAATAACATGACAAACACCAAGATGCGAGGGAAAGGGAAGGGGATAAAAAACGCATCGCCGTCGCCGGAGACCTTCCCGCTGGCGATCGCCGTGGATCGGAGGGGCGAGACGGAAAGGGATCTCGCAGCCCTACGGTGGCCAGGGGGGGAAGTGTCCAGGGGCGGCGTGACAAATTGAGAGATGAAAAAAAACGGCCGAGGCAAGATGGAGGCGTGACTCTCGATGGAGTGCTCCTCTTGAAGCAGCGACGGGAAACGTGACACGACGAGAGGAACTCAAGGGGGCGCAATCGGTCGCGCCCCCTCGTCCCTCCCCCTTCCCTTCTGTGAATCCACTGCTGAGCCGGCGGATTCCTCGGTCCAATAAGGATGTCAACTCTTTCACATTCGGCCGCGCTGAGCTGCCGGAATTTGAGTGCGTACAATCTTGCAATTTCACAGATTTCCGGTTAGATTACTTCCTCTCTTCGACATGGGAACCTACGTGGTCGAATCGATAGTTCCTCGAATTGTCCTCGACAATTGCAATACTACTAAAAGTATTCACAGAGGAATCACGGAGCAATTAACTCATTTCCCCTCGACGCAATTCAACGTTCGCTCACATTACGGGCTGACGCAGATATCGTGAGTTTTGAGGGACACTCTTTTATTACAAGGAAGCTTTAGATCATCACATTATCTTTAATACTTTTATTTCGATGAAATATATCGTATCTTTGTCTTCTATGCTACTCCATTTTATTTCTGTTTCCTTTGCATGGGAAACATGCACGGTCCCAGGAGGCTCACGAAAGTAAACGATGCTAGGCATACATTTCCGTTTTTCCAATAAAAAGGTTACTTTCATGAAAGATAATCCAATATAAGGCATAGCAATACATTAAGTAGTTCACTCTTTCCTTGGTTTTGCATTTATGATTTCTTAATATTCTCTCATGAATTCCTGGAATCTCCCCACACGTGATGCTGACATTTCTCATCGGGTCCATCTACTCGAACATGCCATGTTATTGGTACCCCAAATCCGTGCAGTTAAAAGATTTTTTTACTGTATCGTGCAGAATAGTACAATTGGAATTGGATCAATAATTACACAACTGAAAACTGAAAATAACAACAAAAAACTCATTTTTCTAATATAACTTTAGTTTCGTCAAATGTCATTTTATGAGAAGTTAACTCGATTAAAATCGAGTAGTTTTCGGAAGTCGCGCAAGATTTGTTAACTTTACGTTTCAGATGGATGTCAAAACCCTTCCCAGTTCATTTTAACTTTGCCTTTGCTATTGTAAATTTGTTTGTGCTAATAATGAGGATTCGAGAATCGACCGCACACACAGTGAACGTCCGCCAATAGTGACGGGGGGCCCACGGGGCGCCGCAGACGACGGAACCTCTCCGAAACTTCCTAATGGCGCCTTTTCGTCGAAGGGAAACATTCCCTGGTGACGGCAGCGGGCAACTACTCCTCATAAACTTCGGTTATTCGGTAAACACGCCTCGCTTGACCCGGACTCCATTCCTCGGCACTCGTATCTTCGGTTTTTGCGCCCGAGAGGCGAATCACCCCCTCCCTCCCTCCTCTTCTTCTTTTGCCGACTCCACCACCTTCGCCAATCCCTCCTCCTCTCCCCCACCCCCAACCCGCCAACCTCCAGAGAGAGAGAGGGAGAGAGCCGCCCCCGGCGAGGGGAGGGGAGGGATCGATTCCACGAAAGCGCACGCGTCCTCCTCGCTCGGGCACGGGGGGGGGGAATAAAAGAAATTAAGGAAGACACAACAAGCGCACAACCACATAAGCTGCTTTTTTCGACACAAAAAGTAACCAATCAAAATAAAGGACAGTTATCCAAAAAAAAGAGAGAGAGAGAAGGAAATTTTCAGACATAGAAAGAAGGAATGAGAAAGAGAGACAAGTTTGCATTATATAATACCCAAATACCCATATATCCATATATATATATATACACACACACACATATATATACACATATATGCATATATGTATGCGGAGAGACTTGTGGAAAGGCACTGATGGGAGGTCAAACTAGAATTTAATATTTATATATTTAGAGACTTAAAATGTGCCAACGACAACAAGTAGATTGAAAAAACCAAAGGCATGCTTTGTAAATGTATACTGCAGGCATCCAGACACTAATGAAAAAAGAAATGTAAAAGTAAAAACGAAGTGCCACGAAAAGTGCAATAGCTGAAACATTCACTTATTAGTTATTTTGGGAGAAATGTTTGAAACCATTTTTCGTGTGAAAATAAAAAAAGGCTGGTTTTCTTTTTGAACTTCACATCGAATATTAACAATATCGCCAAGTTTGTTTCCGCAATAAAATAATTTAACTTTTTTCCCTTTAAATGGGTTAGTAATCATTATTACTTCATCATCATTACTTTTAAATACGTGTTTGCTCCGGATTTTCAGCGGAAGTTAATCGCTTTCTCTGGCGAGAATGGTCAATAGTTTTTCAGCTAAAAATTCTGAATGTAATAAATGAAGTAATTAAAAGCAGAAAATTAATGTGATTAAGTAATCGCAACTTTCTTTCTAAAAACGGATGCGAACGAAGTGGAATCAATGGAAAAATATCCAGCAACCATTACTACACTCTTTATTTACCAGTAAAATTGACAGAGCAACTATGGTGAAGAAATTATTATTTATCGAAAGGGTAGCTTATATTTATTTCTTTAGGACAAGCGAGAAATTTATGCACCAACGGAATCCGGATAATCACGCTTTGGGATATCACGCATTCCACCCGAAGTTAATAGTGGAAATTCCAATAGCGCCGACGCTACTGATGCAGTCTGATATAGATGATGAGAGACAGATTGGAATGACACACATATATATGTATATATATATATATACATAATGGGACTAAAAAATATATATACACATATACATATATATTTATATACTTAGGGATCAGAAAGAGGATGAGTGGTGGAGGCGTGAGGACGTGGGGTCGGGAGTTGAAGGGTGTAGGGGGAGTGGATGGGGGAAGGGCGGGGTAGTAATAAGGGTTGACACAACATGAGACGCGGACAGTGGTCAAGGGATAGGGATGATAATAAATGTTCTCCAAAGTGCACCGAACATAATATGTTAACGTCACAACAATTACTTAAAAGGGGATTCCATACATTAGTGAAAACACGAACAGAAGGGCAGAGAGAGGGACACAGTATTAGTTCGATTCATTTACGTTTCGTCCCGTTGGGATCACAAAAAGTTATGGATACTGACGTAAAAATATCGCGAGGTTTTCTTTTTCCTCGGTGTGTTAATGTGTGCATGTAGATGAGAGAAATTAGAAATGACGAACGGGGAACAAGGCTCGACTGATCAACCACCCGGAAGGGGTGACAATTAGAAGGAGGGAACACTGACTGACATGCAAGACGGCACAGTTGACCGTTCAAACTTGCTATTAAATCAAATATGTGGAGGGAGACGGCATTTCCCCAACGTCCAACTACGCTGGGAGCTACAAGATTTTCAAATTTTAAATTAAATAGATGTACACTGCCACGTATCAGTGAAGTTCATCACCACGAAAACAACGAAAAGAAAAGAAAACATTGAATAAGGTAGAACGAAACAGGAACTAATACTGTGTGAAGCTTTACTTGGATTTTTAAAAATTTCATTTTTGGAATAAATTTTCATTGCAATTTTGGGTTACCATAAGAAGTAAACTTGAAACTTACCGCGGTGTAAATGAGTTCCAGAATTGACTAGAGTGGTACAAGAAGAAGTCAGGGGTAAGCGGAAGATTCAGTCACACACGGGGGACGCCACACCATAAAAAAAGATCACAAACACAAGTTTCCTTTCTTTAGAAGGAGTGCACAAAAAGCTAGTCAAAAATCAACTTTTTTTAAAGGATCAGCCAGCACTCTAATAGCATTTTTTAAACGTTAATTGACATGGGTTACAGAGAAACACACACTTACTAAGACATTACAAAAATTGTGTTAGTTTCAACATGAAATACTTGCTTCTTTTATTGAATGAAATTTTTATGGCATTATAAGCTTCAGAGCAAGTAAAGATTAGAGAGGCTTTAATGCTTCAATACTCAAAGAGACTGGTGTGGAGTCAATTGGTTAGCTAATACAAGCGTTTTATTTCTCAATCCAGTGACTCAAATTCAGTTTGCTTCCGTCATCATATTCAACGTTTGAATTTAATTACGCGCAATAAAAACTCATCTAAAATTCCCCATCAAACATCAGCAATGATTGAGAGCCAAATTTAAAATTTATTGAGAAGAAGCATTGAAGAAAGGAGATTAGAATTATTTCTAATTCAATGGAATTCAGATTTA
The DNA here is from genome assembly GCF_022747635.1 of Hetaerina americana. Classification (NCBI taxonomy): domain Eukaryota; kingdom Metazoa; phylum Arthropoda; class Insecta; order Odonata; family Calopterygidae; genus Hetaerina; species Hetaerina americana. The sequence goes on from NW_027286764.1 coordinate 1,511,059, forward strand.
CTCCATCAAGTCCGTTACCAGAAAACTCTCCCTCGGCCCTTGACTTGGGACTCGAGAGGGCACTTCCCACGTCTCCAACCCCGCGGGCGAACCCATGGCCCTCTCTACAATCCATTATATAGCAAGGCATTTTATCCTCGTTGACGCGATCGTTATTGCTGACAGAAAACTCAGCTCTAGATTGGGCACACACATCCCAGCGAGAGAGAGAGCGCGCTATAAATGCATGGCGCCATAGACTTAGTGAATGAACGGGGGAGGGCAGGCAGATGTGGCACGCGGGGCTCTCAATCGTTCTACAAGACATGAAAAGGTCAGAGGGGGATCCAACGGTTGCCAGAGCCACGGCAAGAGGGATGGCGGGGCTTCGCGGAGATAAAACCCCCAAAGGTCAGCATTGAAGGGGGACAGCCTGTCACTCAATCAAAACTTGAAAAAAGCTCATCGGAAAAAAAGACAGCAAGTGTTGAATTTGGTGACTGGAACGTAACAGACACAAAGACGAACAGACACACAGACGACCACATAAAAAGACATAAAAACACAGACACGGATTTGTGGAGATTTCTTTCTAATCAAACGTATATCTGGGGATGGAGAGAGAGATATATTTATATATATTTATATATAAATAGAGAGAGAGAGAGGAGATAGTGTAGTAGAAAGAGAGAGAGAGAGAGGGTTCGGGGATACAAAGAAGGGGTACACAGAGGTGAAGAGGGCCCTTGAGAATGGGGTTGAGGCACTGGGGTGTTGAGGTCAAACACTAGACAAAGACAAAAGGGTTTGTGGGGAGGGATGCAAGGGAGGGGAGGTGGTGGATAGGGGGGGGGGTTGAGGGGGAGGGGGCGTGAAGAGAGACGCGATGCTGAGACTTGCGGGAAGCGAGTGTTTGGGGGGGGGGGCAGCGAGCGTGAGAGGTTTTGAGGGGAGGGCGGGAAACAAACAGCGGGATACAATTTTCATTTGCTTTTCTTTTTCAACGCCGAAATAGCCTTCGAGCCATTCCAGCCTATTGGTGAGTAAAGCATTGAAAAGATAATGGTATTCGATTCCGTCAGAGGATGATTGGCTCAAAGAGAGTAGGCAAATGAGAACGAGAAAAGGACGGGGCTTCCTTCAATTCCTTCGCATTGTTCCTGGCGATTAAGAAGCGTGAATAACACAAAGACTCCTCGACAATTCTTCTGACCGTCCACATATTTCATAGCACCCACATTGGGAGAGTTGGCGGCGGTATCTGGACTTCGTGTATTACCCTAGCAGTGGGCACTCAGCAGGTTAGTCGCGAGCGCCGCGTCACGGCGCCGATAAAAATAGCAAGGTTATGCAGAATTCGCAGCTGCGGAACAGGAAAACATTAGGACTGTCGACGACAGAGCCACCTAATGCGGCCCACGAGAATTAATGTACATAAGAAAGATAATCATAATAATGTTAATGAAAGATGCCCAATGGCAGCATGAGACAGAAGCCAATGGGAGAAGCAGAACGCAAAGGAAGAGAGAGAGAGAGAAAATATATAAACAATAAAGCTGTAGTAAGCGAAAAATCACATTTTGATGAATCGTTCTAAATGAGGACCCCAAGCGGCGGCTGAGAGTGAGAGATAACAATTTGTAAAATATCTTTAACATTAATAAATTTTCGTGAGGGGAGCAATTTATGGTGCCGTTGTACTATACTGCACAGCTTCTATTATTTAATAAAATGATTGAATGAAAAATGTGAATGAAAACGCCACGTGAAAGTGGCGCCATACTTTCGTAAAATAAAAACCATGTTTCGTCAACTGAGGGCAGAATATCCGGGACAAGAAGGAAAGGAGGCGAACCCCTTGCTCTGCAGGACACGCTGCGGTGGATTGCCCAAAAACGGGCCTTTCTAAAGGTTTTTCCTCGCAAAGGATTGTGGTCTACTAAAACCACTGTATTTAATTTCACTATTTTTGAATTAGCGGGAGGCTGAAATGTACCACAACTGTTAACGGGAGTGAGGAAATTAGCATGGTCACGAGTCTCTATTTTGCTCTAATGACGGGAACGTGAAAATTTAGGGGAAAAGAAATTGCATTCCCAAGAATATTTAAAATTTCCAGGCAGTCCTCAAAAGGTGAATAATTACACCTATCAGCTCCGGGGACTGGGCACTGACAATGAAATCAAATACCACAAAATATATTGGCCGTAAACGCAATATATTTATTCTCTAAAATATCCAACCCCTAGGACTGAAAAAGAAACGAAGAGAGAAGGCAAGTAAAATGAAAGACGAGGAGAGTGATTAAAAACAATAAAAAAATTAGATAGCTCAGAAGTAATTAGAAAAAGAATTTTCGAAAACCTTTTAACAAAAACGAGCATCGGACTCCAATGTTCTCAACAGAAAAGGGAAAAAAAGGGTTTCGACATTATACATTGATTTATGCGTCCAGATCTTTATTAAAATATTTGACTGATATTATTCGATAAATTCCTGGCATTGACATGTTCTCTCGCGCCGGACAAATGCTTAGGGTGGTCAAAAGTTGAAGTGGGGAGTGGGTGGCAGCGGAGGAGACGCGCGACTTAAAACGGAGAAAACCGAGAGAGGAAGAAAGAAAGAGAGCGAGAGAGAGAGAGAGAGAGCGAGAGAAAGGGGAGGATTTTCCGGAGGGGGGTGGGAGAGCCATTGGGAAGTTGAATCCTTCCCAAGAGGAGAGGAGAGACTCGAGAAAGAGATGAGGTGGGCGGGATGGAAAAAGGGCGAGGGGTTTCCGAGGTGTGTGCGTGAAATGTTGAGGGTTTAAGGGAGGGAGGGGTCTTCCCTTGCGAGGGTTACTGGGCTTGGATCGAGGGGCGGGTGAGGGTTTGAAAATTGTTTCATATTTTTCCAATTGGGAGGCGTAGGATGGGTTTGTGGGGTATATATATTTATTGAGAGCGTCATTTAGAGATCAGAGGAGAGACCAGCAAATCATGATCCGTCAATTGTCGATGTTGATCTTGTCTCCATATGAGATTGGAAAAGGTGGGTCATGTGGACAATAATTGGTAGTATTATATAGTAATATAACCATATGTTATAATAGTCACGCTAAATCATCACCATCAGATATTTGATAGAGTTATCATTCTTAGCATTATCATAATTATGTCATTAATTTTTCTCTCAGTCTCTAGCTGCCGGATTGGTCCCACTCACCTCTCGCTGTACTCGTCCATGTGAGCGTAAGACTGCACCGAGTTTTCCTCGATGAGGAACTTGACCCTCTGGTAGAAGGAGGCGGTGACGGGCGGCGGCTGTTTGCGGAGGAGCACCTCCACGGGGTCATTCGACGCCAGGCACATGATGTGCTCGGAGCAAGACGTGTGCAGAGAGCAGCACTCGCTGTCCGAGCAGTCCACCATGCCGTCTGCGGAGGGGGGGATGGTTTTGAGGGGGTGGGGAGAGGGGAATGCAACGACAACACGAGAGTGAGTTCGGGAGGCATCTCTCGCGTGCCCTTCAAAGTGCGCAGCTCGTTTCTATGAGCGACGACGGCGAAACTGCTGTCGCGACTCGGGATTGAACCGAGCACTGTCCCACGGTTTCCCGCGTATCAAACACGCGGCACCCCGGAGGGTGAGATAAAAGAAGCCGATGAAAGAGCGGCAGCCGTGCAGGACGGCAATACCGTCGGCGCTGCGAGCGCTCCTTGGGACTCGAGATTTTTCCTTCCTCTCATGCCTTACATGACTTCGAGATTTCTCTCTCGTGAGAATAAATGGCGGCGAAAATATTTGACAGTTCCCTCCCCAGATCTTCAATTCATCTCGCATCACATAGACCCTCTGCCCCCTCTAAAAAGTACTAAGCGCCGAATTGAGTCCTGAGGGATACTTGGTTGAAGGGGCTGTAATTTTCGGGTAGCTTTTATGCGATTTTTGAAATCATTACTCCCGTTCTGATTTTAACTTCAACCGTCCACTATTGCAATTGCAAAATATGGTCGCGATACATGGTCTTCATCGAGTCCCTCGGAGGTAAAGGCAATATCTTGCCAATACGCATAATTTTATAAACCAATATTCAATCAGGTGCTCTCACGGCGCATCTGCCCCGTGAAGTTGCCTCGGGTCTTCAACAGGGTCAGGATCACAGGGTGACTCATCGGACCTGAGAACGATGCTCGAGTCGAGTGTCGAAACGTCGGCCAACATGTAACGTCTGAGCCGGTGGAAGACCCGAGACAACTTCATGACATATTTAATCTCTACTCTATCTAACACCAGATCAATATTTTAAATTTAAAAAACTCTTACCAGAATTACTCACTCTATAATGCATTATTTCATTATTTGCTTTAAAATCCAGTCTTTATTGCGCGATAGGAAGGGCAGATCAAATTTCGGACTATTCCAGGATATCATTATTTGCAAGGCCTTCATCTCTACCACCTTGACACTACGCTTTGGTGGCATGCATCCATCAAAATTACTTCCACCATGCAAGTAATGTTTGCTAAGATTTTGAGGATATTTTACCGGCTACAATGAGATAACGTACTATTATCATAACAATACAATTGCCAAAGAAAGATTTATTTTATTTAAAACTGCGCGAGAGAAATATTTTTCTGATATTAATCTGTACAATAAATAAGGAAAGTTGTTCAAAAGATTAGTTCATAAGGAGTATCACTTAAGGTATGAAGCCCTTAGTGTACAAACGGTGGTATTTATCGCTCAAGATCAAAAGAAAATGACTGAAAATTCACTCAGCTCGAATTCCCGAACTTTCTAGATAAAGGCGCCAGGAACCAAGAATAATTATGCCATTACCTTGAAATAAAGATTAACGGTTGATGCCAGCGGGTATCATCGGTACCCTTATTTAATACACCAAGCAGTAGCAATGTAGCAAAGATGAAAGGTAATATATTGATGAGTACATATATCTAACCAAAAAAGAAAGCTAATCAAGATTATCATGGTGTTTCTGGATAAAATCAATGCATTGTAAAAACTGATTGTTGGACAGCCCAGTGATAATAAAGCAAAATATGAAAACATGCATATCGTATTTATAAATTACTGTTCCCGGAATAGTTCATCAAAATGAACTTTGCACTCTCTGAATGGGGGGTAGTTAAGACATCCACAAGTTATAATCACCAGATCGTATCTTAAATTTCGTTTTGTGAAAACTTCACTCATTTCGAAGTGTCGTGAATTAGCAGTGAAGTTGAAATCAAATCAAGCAGGTGTTGTTTGAGTCACCAGGAAATAAGGAAATATCGGAAGGACTAGGGAAATGAAGCGGCTTTCGGATGCCTTCTGCTCTTTGAGCGGCCAAGTACGAGGGAGGCTCTTCGCCATTGAGGAAAGGGGGAGGAGGGTGGGAAGAGTGAGTAATGAATGAGAGGGTAATGAATGAGAGGCGGCGTACTCACCTCCGTCGTTGTCTATTTCGTCCGCGCACTCCATCTCGAGGCGAATGCTGCAATCTGCTCCCGCCCATCCCTCGGCGCATGCGCACTTGTACTCGCCGTCCTCGACCGCGCAGCTCCCGTGACGGCTGCACCCGTCCTTACAGCCAGCTGTGGAAGGTAGGGCAATGATTGGGTCACGAAGTTTCACACACGACCACGACCTCTTCGGAAAGCTCCCCGAGAGGGAGGACACGGAGCCAAGGGCTCTAAGATGAGGGCTCAAATAGATAGTGCGACTTGGGCTCCTTGCGGAAAAGAAAGGAAGTCTTGGAAGCGTGTCCTAGACGAGAGGAGACTGCGGGGGGGGGGGGGGTGGGATTGGAAATCCCTCCGAGGTCTTCACTGATCACGAATGAAATAATATTTATAAATTTTAAAGAGCTGGATGCACAGGGATAAACATAAGAAAACCATCACTGATTAAGGTGTGCGATTCTTTTTTTAGTGATTTCAATAGATTAAATTCAATAATAAGAACCATCACAGTCCATAACTTTGCTTAAAATTGGTATTTAATAATGAATGATCGTAACACGTTAACGAATTGAACCAAGATTAAATAATTTTGACGTAATGACTTCTGTATTATGGCGTGGTGAAAATGATATTTGACCCGAAAGAAATAATGGACTGAATATTTATGACTTCTCCCTCATGATGAACCGATTAGAAACTTTTCGTACAAGGGATATCTGTCCAGTTTGTCGAGACTCAATGTCCCTGTTGTGAACAGGCGTGGCCGGCAATAATAAAACCCTTATTATGAGTTAGTCTGCTGTGTGGTTGTTTGGTGATTTCTCTTTCTTTGCTGTGAATGAGAATAGCAGAGCACGTTGGGCATCGGATGGCCCTGCCCCCCGAGAATCCTGCGATCGAACAATGACACGTTGGGTGTATTCCGTTTGATCAAATGGCCGTCATTGAGACATATTACTTTCGTCCTCATTTTGCAGCGGATTCATTTAGATCACTCAAGAGAATGAAATGATATTCAATAGATTTACTTCAACGCTGAATCCCTCGGCAACATTTACAAATGCTGAAGCGCATCACTGCATTTTAGAAGAGTGCCTCCCATCATTATTAAATGATCTTCGTCAAACACTGATTTCAAATGGAAATAAGACAGAATAATAATTTTCTCCGATAAATCATTGAGGAGATCTCAACACTGAACTCATTAAAGCTAAATAATAGCAATTTATAAGTAAGAGTGACTTTAAATGTGTTAATATCCGAACCATATTACAATGATTGTTCATTTGAGCAAAATCTGGAGTGAACAAACGAAGCAATAAATAATATCAGGGATTTTCCACATTTGATTTATTTGGTTCCTGAAATGATCATCCGTGAGCAAGTGGTAATTTGCCACGACTCCACACGTCTTCACGAAAGAAGAAGTTTACTTCGCCGTAGACTTCAGGAGGGCAAATTCCCAGGCTGGAATCTCCACGAGTAAAACAACACGTCCAAATCGCCCATCACAGCCGATTGATTCCACGATTATGAAATCCGGTCATTCATTATTATTATTATTATTATCGGTGTGCTAACAACTTCGGGACAGACACTGCTTAGACCCCCAAAGGAAAGGGCAAGGCTTTAATGGACGAAGAAGCTCACTGCTGCGGAATTTAGGGCACAGCAAGAATGAAAATGAATTAATATTATACCATAAAAGTATGGTATGAATCCCACCCTGCCACCAAGAGTGGCGGCGGAAGGCAAAATGGATCATTTCAAATAAAAACTCCGCTCGCTCAATTCACAAGCGCAGGGGCAAATAATCTAGCGGCACTTGACGCGAAGGGTCAAAAGGACACACCATCCTTCATGGGAGAGACCCAGGGATACAGGGTCTGAGAATGCTTTTATTTTGCAAGCGCACATACCTACTCGTTTGGCACATGCAGGGTGCGTTACAAAAGTAATGCAACTACTTTTGTAATTCATTGAACAGATTCACACAAACACTTAAAATTCTTTAGAGTACTGTCCTTGAGCCTGCAAAAATGTTTTCCAGTGACTCTGCCATGACCTCTGGCATGCGCCTTGGAAGGCGTCTTCGGGGACCTCTCGGAAGGTCTTCGTAGACGAAGACCGGTTCTATGGACGAAGAACGGGTTCCTTTCAGGGCTGCCTTAATCCAAAGGAACAAAAGGAAGTCTGCTGGGGCGGCATCAGGACTATAGGGGGGGGGGGCGTCGTTGGCAGCTATTGTTTGGCCAGGAACTCGCGAACTCGAAGCGCATTATCGTGATGGAGTTACCAGGTGGCGCTGATGTCATTTCTCGTCCTGATGACCCTTTCTCGGAGTATTTCCAGCACATCCTCGTAGTAGGAAGCGTTAACTGTCTGTCCTTGAGGAACAAACTCCTTATCGACCACTCCTTTACTGTCCTCAAAGACAATGAGCATTGTTTTCAGTTTTGATTTGCTCATTCTTGCCTTTTTTGGGGTTGGGGGACTGGTCAGTGTGCCACTCAGAGCAATGGCGTTTTGTTTCTGGGTCGTATTAAAAAACTCAGATTTTATCACCAGTGATGACGTTGTCCAAATAATCAGGTCCATTTTCAATTCGTTGTGAAAGTTCACTTGACATTTCCGTTCGGTTGGTCATTCGTGACACGGTCGGCGCGCAGAGGTTTACAATAACGGACGCAGTGCCGCTTGCACAGCTTGGAGAGCACTGAGACCGGGATTTCGGCAAAGCTTAGCGCTTTCCCTGCATACTCAAAGTAATATGATCCCACTCCCATCAATAGGAGCGGCGCGGGAAATTCAATGGTATTACTTGTGGAACGCACCCTGTATTACCACAGTAGTCGAGTCTCTCCACTCTGAGCCTCGTCAAAAATTAGTATGCAGACGAATGAAGAGCGAATGAGATAGAGCAAATACGTACGAGTTCTTTTGCAGTAAAATGCGAAAGAGGAAACACACACAGCTAGTTTCAGTGGCATTTGTTGAAAGATATAATTAAATTTCGTGTGCAGATTGACAGATTCAGGTGGCACTTAAATCCCCAGCATCAGAGGCAATAACGGGAACATAAATAGCAAATCTGCTACATACTAAGATAATCAAAGCAATTTACGAAGCCAATATCATCACATATGACCCAGCGTTACAGTATTGCAATAACGCGCCTTCCAGCGTCGTACTCCGTCCGAAATACGCACCGACAAAAATGACAATTTCACTGCCCAAGTTTGCACCGTTCACATCACAGCAAGCTTCACAGCAATTGTAAAGTTTGTCACTTTGACTTTTATACAGTGGCTGCCTTACATCTATTATTAAAACTCCTGAATCAAAGGCAGGTGAAAATGGCTGAAACTAGTCTCCAAGTGGCTGGTTCCATTAAAAAATATCTATGAAAACATTTTCTATTTTTTATTTAATATTTACTCAAAAACTTACGAGTTTCTTGAATATTCAAATTCAATCAACTATGCGCCATGCATTTATCACTTGGAGATGAGCATTGTTTTGCCTCGCGGTGCCCAGCGACTGAAACGAGGAGAGGTCATGTAACAAAACAAAACAGAAGTAGACAACAAAAACATATAACAAAACAAGACTACGTATGAGGTATCAATCGTCGAAGAAAAATCCATTTATTAAGGCGGAGAAAACAGACTGGAGACTAACGAATAATAAGGGGAGGGAGACTGCTATCGAGAATTAGTTTTTAAATTTCAGTCGGTGATAGGAGTTTCCTTAATAAATGTCGCGGGTCACATGACAAGAGAGGATCGTGCGCTATCGCCGATACACTGATCCAGAGATGGCAACGAAAGACGAAATACCACCGCTCGGATCGAGCAAAGGGAAGGAAGCGGAGGTGCCTTAGACAGGATTGGCCATCGACTCTTTCCGTGCACACAAGGAACGTGCATTGAGTTGGAAGTTGACCACACTTCAAATGAAGAATAAAAAACGTATTTCATTTTCGCAGGCATCGCAAACTCACACGCAACTCTCAAACAACCTCTCTGGGCAATGGTACCTACTAAGGAAATGTGGTGTAACCTACCTTCTATCGAGTTAACAATAATACCAACAATAATTAATTCGTAGGTTCAGCTACATAAGCTTTTTTATATGGCGATGTATACATTATATTTAAATGATTATATTGTCGTAAAGAGTGATCATATTGTGGTATTTATGTGGGTGAAATAAATGAAGAGGCTTTAAAAAACGAAATAAATTGCTTTTAATGAGATGAAATCACAATGCTAGACGGTGCTAGACGATGCTAGACGGTGTTGGATTTCCGTGCGGAAATTCCCCCCCCCCTCGCGAGGAGCTCCCACCGCGAGGCGCCACCCACGTTGCCCTGAATAGCGCCAGTCTGGAATTGCCCTCTCTCGACTACCACTCTCGAGGCCAAAAAGAGACGAACTTTAAGGAGGGAATTCACGCCGAGGGAGTCTGTCGAAGGCAAGTGAATCCTCCGAGAGTAAGAAGAAAGCGTCGAAGACCAAAACTCAAAGGGCTTGCTAGAGAATTCTCGCTCCGAGAGACAAAACTGCGGCAAACATCTGGAGGTTTCATCGCCTCTTTTGTCAATTTATGCGCGCACTGTTTTGAAATACGAAAATCGCCACTCGTACCGGTGAGGTAAAATCGGTGGCAGAAAAAAATAGTTGATGAAGTATCTTCTCATGATATCTGGGTGTAAAGCATTTACAACTCATAAGACTCTTTAAGTCGTCCTTACGACACGAAAATGAATTCATCAACCGGTAAAAGAAGAGAAAGGACATCACTGCCTGAACACTAGCAAATAATATCGCCGGCGCTAAAGCGATGGCCGTCGGAGAGAATTCTTAGATGGGCGCCACAGTGCGGAGGGATCGACAAACAAATATTTGTGGGTAGATTTAGTTTCGATTTTTCCACTTAGTGCACATGCAGTTAGCAAAATTCACCAGTTGATTGATTGATCGTGATGCTTTTCTGTTAATGTGATAACAAAATAAAGAGGGGGGCGCATTAAACTTCATTCAGCGTAGTGAAACGATTCTGGCCAAGATAACCGTGAACGTGAATGGCGTGGCAGTGAACCATCGCTATTACTCACGGTGCATGCTCGAGGAAGCGCTGCGCCGCCGCCAGAGGGACGGGCAACGACACCGGTGATGGGGCCAGGCCGGGAAAGACGAGAGGGCACATCCGGCCGCCGCATCAGTTCACGCCCTCGAAATGCGATTTGCAATCTCAAATAAACTTCAGAATGAAGCAATCAGTAGTAACACTACGGGGAACAATCTGTAAGTTATAATTAGAGACGGATGCCCATCGACAACGCGAAGGGTCAACGTGAAAGGATGGATGCCTGCGGACGAGACACGCGCGAAGGCAGGGCAGGCAGGCGCCTGACGCAACCCGCGAGACACGACAGCATTGCTGATAGTGGGCATTCACGGGGTTGGTCTTGGACACCCATTATGTGGGGTCATGTTAAACAGACGAATTGCGCAGTTCCAGGTGTGATATGTAGGAATAGGAACATAGCTATGAACGAATAGAAACACCTGTATTGAAGCGAAACCTAGGATGCTGAAGTAATCGATAGTAATATCCTCGAACTGATAAGATGCAGCCTCAATACTATTATGGGTTAGAGTTAATTCTCTCTTGGGTGAGCCACAAACAATTTCCATATAATTACGCGCCCTTTTTCAAGTTAGTATTTCTAGAAATTCGCCAGGCCTACCGCTTCCGTTCCTTCCTATCCTTTTCCCTCCTTCCAATCAATAATTATTTCGTAACCTTTTTTATTTCAGTCTCTCTGGCATCCATCACCGATAATGGACGTTCATCGGAAATATCCTCGCACAATCTCACCATGAAATTGAATTTGGGAACTTTTTAAGCCATTGTCAACATACCATACATCGCAGGGCAATAGAGGGCGAAAATATTGCTGAAGACATGGGAAAGAGTCGCTTAGTTATTTATTATAGTGTGGGTGGAATACGAAATGCAGGAATATGACATGACTTTTACTGATAGATGTTCCACCCATCTGTGACAAAAATTCTGCAACGGACTTATGCTGACCATTCAATTCCCTGGGTGAATTGTGAATTATTTCCTTACCCACAGATGAATGGGTGCATTTTGGATAAAAGCCTAATTCCAGGCCCCTATCAATCACACCGCTGAACATTATTAAACCCATACCAAGTGAATATTTCGTTCAATTATAGAAACGAAGGCCATCCAGAGTTCATAGCCACCATCGACCGTATCCGTCCGCTTCGAAAGACTGCATCAATTGCATCCATGCATTAAGGAGAGGACGAGGAGACCGTTAGATTTGCCGGCAATTCAGCGGCGGGGAGGCATCCACTTCGCTTGGTGACATCTCCGGGTGCATTGCACAACAACTCGTCCGAAGAGGCGTCCATTTCCATTATCCCAGCATGCATCGGCTCCACTCTAACCCGCCATTACGGGCAACGAAGGATCGCGGATCGTTGCTCCGTCGACGCGGAAGTAAGCGGTCATCGAGGGAGGGGTCAGGGCCGGCCGGCCCCTCCTCCACTAGACGCCAAAAACTCTCTCCGCAAACGAATGCCCGCCTCGCAATAACGATTGCCTATCTTCCGCGCTCGGGCGCCCTCGGCCTCCCCTTCCCACTCGACCCCTCTCTCGCGCCCCTCCTTGCAGCCATGGTGGTGCATGTCGGCCGAGGCGAGGCGGCAGTTTGAGGGACGTGGAGCAGGCGCCTCCACCTTACCAAGGTTATTGAAAAAAGAGATTTTGTGGACCGAAATCCAGAGTGTGAGAATAAAATGCGGACCAATTTGTTTATGGTACAAATTAATTGACCTGCACTTTTGACATAGTTGTACATTCAATCAATACGAAAAAATTTTAATGTCAACAATAATTTTCAAAACCTATTCAAACTGCACTCTTACAACCTTTCATTGCGCCTCTTGTTACTTGGACCACTCTCTTCCCCCAGGTACGCCCGGACACGTGGATGACAACACTTGGAAGTTGAATATCGGCTTGATTGAAGCAAGTCTTGAATGCGGACTTTAAACTCTTTTTAAACAAAAAATACTTTCCTTTTTATTCCTATACAACATCGTTATAGCGCGAAGACAAACACCAGGAGCCGAATGTACAATATACCGGAACTCATAATTGCCAGAGAAAATAATTCCTGAATTCTATAGCTTATTCAGGTTCGAACAAATAATTTACCAACGTCATGTTACTTAAGTGAGCGATGTCATTCAGACCTCTGTGCTTCCCATTCAAAGGTGAAGAATAAAAATCAAGATGCAGGACAGTAAATGCTAAGAACTTAAAACTATTGCTGACTCTCCATTTAATAATATCTACAAAGAAATTTTACTACCTGGGTAAAGCTGGATATCTCAATTAACTGACAATGCGCTATCAGGGATCTCACTTCACTTAAAAGAAAAAATATAATATTCGTCGTATTGGCTGAAAGGATTGCGAACTTCTTAAAAAATATTTCAGGAGAGAACGTTGATCGACATTTTAACTTTCCATTTTAAATATTAATTCCCCTTCAAACAAAACTTTACTAAGATGCAAGGCTTACCCGCGCGAAAACAAACTGTATTAATACAGTCACAGTAAAATGAAGAGAAAAGAGGGCTACCTACTAAAGACCCATAACTAAAAATTCCTGAAGCCAACTCTTAAACTATGAAAGAATCCATCATGAAATAAATAGCCTCGGATTAGCGGCAGAAAAGAGTGCGATGGGAGGACTTCCGTAGAAGGATGTGCAATGGCTTCCATTCTCTTCAGAATCAGATGTGAAGAGTGACGAGCCATCGAAGAAAATATATCATCGAAATGATGGAATTTAACTACATGCACATTAGAACGCGGGCGAAGTATTTAACTGAATTTTTCAAATAACGTGACCTCCAAGTGATTGAATTGCATGAAATATAATGGCAGTAATGAACGAACACGGCCCAGACATTAAATATTGAAAGGTGGACGGAGGACTGCAACCACTTAGAGACAGGAGAATCCAGGTCAACATCTGATACCTCGTTAACTTTTTGAGCACAATAACACACAACCACCCATCCCACAAAAGAATTAACCCATCTAATGAATAGAAATCCTTATTAGCAAAAAATATCAAATGGCTGGAGACTAACTACAACACACGTACTCCATTCAAAAGGAAATAGAAAGAACCAACAAATAATAGGGGCACTGATGTATTAACACCTGTTGCCAAAATAATTACTAATAAAATAAGTAATACCTCTGCCTTGGCATAATAACAGCAAACCTTTTGAATCAGTACATCGAGTACGGATGTAGTCTCATTACCGAGACGAACTAACGAGAAATCTTTTGAGCACAACAGACGCGACTTCCTTTACTTAAGAGCGGACTATTAGAATGGACTGTAATGCAGAGAACATGAAAAAATGAGCAAACCAGCGGAATTGGTATTAGGTAGGTTGCACAGATACAATAAAAACACGAAGGAATAGTTGATATAGCCAGAGTTGTAAGTGCCAGGGTACGTTTTGGGGATTTCCACCGATATACTTATGTAGAAGCAGCTGCATCTTTGATCTCGGGAGAGATCTGAAGTAGCGCCGATTCGAGTGGCCTTTCATGGGCGTTGGCACAAGCGGCGGCGGAAGGGGAGCCATTGCGGATTGGATGGAAGGTGAAGAAGGGCAGTGGTTCGTATCGGAGAGGAAGATCCCTTGCCCAGCCATGGAAGGTCGTTGGGGTACAAATTTCCAGCGAGCACATCAGGTCGCTGTGAATTCCTTCCCGGAATTGAGTTCCCCTTCACGGAAAAGCTGTGCCTTTCTTGTCGGGTGAGAACAAATGTGGTTTACGACGTGAATTCTAAGAAGAACGTCGCTCCTACTCCTCGTCACAAAGCATCGGTGCCTATTTTCAAAGATCCAAAAGTGGGCGTCATTTCGAGTGTGATGGAGGAAAATGGAGGCATGCAACAATTCCGTTTTTAGTTCAAAGAGCGCTCTCACCCTCAACATCCCCGCTCCTTGGATTGGTTGGTGTCGCAGTCAGTGATTTGGGAAAGGAACTCACCGAGGAACAGACGCTGCGCGGACTACCGTGCGTTTGACTTCTACCCTTCGACCTATTTGCCATGGGCGACCCTAACGCGGATAATGATAAGGGTATCATTGCCAGCAAATACCTCTAGGGTCATCACTGCGCATAACCCACCCCACCACGCCCAGACTGTAAGTCCATGGGGAGGGTGCGTCACCATAATACACTAAAAACAACATCCCGAAAACCTACTCTGTTCTTAGCTAAACAATTAGAATACAAGCAAATAGTGAGAGCACTAATACTTATTTTGAAAAGGCACCCCTATTCAGGGATCTTTATAGCCATGCCTGAGAATCCCTTATAGGAAAATATCCCTCTACAAAAAATGGAATATTACGCGTGTACTGTTAGTCTGGAAATTTTCAAAGGAGGAAATTATTCGAATTATTTAGTTTCTGGCGATATCGAGAGTATAAAGCTATGGAGAGTCGCCATTGTTGGTGATATTCGTTCAGCATCGTTCGAATGGCCCTCGTAAGATACTTAAAGCCTTACATTTTACTCCGAATTGAATGGAATTAAATTTTATGGCACAATTCATGCTGAAATTTCATCAGTTTCAGCTCCATTAACTGCAGTATAGTTTTGATGGATTCCAAACGGTCTTCCTTCAGGACTGAGAAGCCTCCACGGCTCGCGAGAGATCAAACCGCCTGCACCCCTCTCCGCGGCGGCACCGCCCGTATCTCCCACCTTCCCCCCCCCCCCCCCCCCGACTGTAGCGTCATCCTATCTTCAACACATTCATTCCCTGCTCGTATCCGATACCAAAATAAATCGGTTTTTCCTCCCCTCCCTCCATTAAGAAGCTCCTGAATCGAGACAAGCACACACTCGCCTCTCCCGGGATCCATTTCCCCATTCTTCATGATTCTTATGCAGCTACGATCCACTCTTGCTCGACAACAAGCGACAGTGTCGCCGGCCCCTCCCCACGCCCCAAGTGCCCACGGGGGGTCCGAGACCCCCCTCTCCGCTCGCCCGATCCGCTCCACTCTTAGAGACGCCGGCCGACCCCGCGACGGCATGCGCTTAAGAGATCGCTTTTGAAAGACCTTCTGAAGCAGAAAACAGAAGCCCTGGAATTTTGACTCGCCAAACCGCTGGGATGTTGGACCGTGGGATTCGTTGTACCCACCCTTATTAGGGCCAAGTAACTGAATTGTCCTCCGGTAAGCAGTTTTTAGCACTCAAACGGCCCTCCCACAAGTGATCATAGGAAGAGGAGAGGCCGTGAGGAAATATAGGCTGTGGCAACATAACTTCCTTTTTCAAACGCAAAACGCTTCTAAAAAAGGAAGTTACGTCACCATACCCTGTACTTACATAATAACAATCGATATACGTACGCGAGGCAAATACGTTCGCGTGGACGGACCCCGATAGCTCCCCTCGCCGCGTTCTCCCTTCGGAAGGGCTTCGTGCCCACATCATTTCATCTCCGATCCGAAGAGCATTGGATATTATTATGTGTACCAACCCATAGGGTTGGATGCACTATGGGAGCAGGAACAACTGGTAGGGTTGGCGGCACTACTGACAGTGCCACTTCCGGCCCGGGGGTGTCGGTGCGATTTCTAAGTTAAAAAAGATCGAAGTAATCAGGGACTCGGGGCTCTCATTACTTATCCTTGATATTGGGACGAGACGATGACTTAGTCATGTGGAGTTCAATTACCTTGTTAATATATAGCGAATAACAGACAGACCAACTGGGTGTTAAACACGCCGGCCGCCTTCTTTAACTTGAAATCCACGGAATGACTCAAGCAAGCGTTGAATATTACAGTAATCGGTAAATTATGAATTCGCTAACGCATGCCCGCGGATTGGACTGACTCCGTCCAATCTAAGTTTCGTAATTTTTAGGCTGGAACGGAACCGGATGGCTAGAGAGATACGGAGCGCCAGAGAGGCTTCTATTCCCTAGACTGTGCTGGGGGACCAGCCTTGGCTCCCTTCTCAACCGACGCGCTCTCTCTGATTCGGAAAAAGAATCTTAAAGTGGTGCTGAAAATGATTGAGGGTAACGTGGCGCCAACAATAAACGAGGCGTTAGATCGTTTCGTCTTTGAGAGGAGGGATAGGGCCTCTCTTAGGCCTCCCAGCTGAATGCGAGGGACACTTGCGGAACTGCGGCTTCTCGCGAGCAGAGACGCAAAAGAAGTATGCACTTCAAGGGAGGATGCGTCAGGCGGATGGAACAAGGGTTCCTGCTGCTCTCGATGGACCAAACCCTGGACAGAGCACCCACACACTGCAGAGGGGCGATTCTGAGCAGATGCCAGCCAATACAAACAAGTCCAGGAGACAACAGGTTGGAGAGACAGACTCATAGGAATGACGTAAATATTGCAAGAGTGAAGGCTTTGCTGGATAGGGATCGCAGTTTGAGTGCTCGCGTGGTGTCTAGTGAACTTGGTTAACCCTAAAAGTGATGTGCATCGACTAGGGACTGGAAACATGGGCATGAGGGAGGTGCGTGCGAAGTTGGTGCCGCGAGTGCTCTCGGGCGAACAAAAGGAAACTCGCACGCGGATCTGCCAACAGCTTATCGACCAAGTGAGTGAGGATCCAGAAATTTTAGACAATGGCCCACCAGACTTCTTCCACTCCCCCGCCTCCTGAGCCATCCGTGCTGAAAAGGTGGCACTACCACTTACTATAGCATACTATAGTAAGAGTCTTAAGGTGGTATTGTAGTAAAACCATAATTATGGCTGCGTACATCAGTAATATCAGTACTGTGAAGTGAATAAGGGATTACAAGGAAAGGGGAAGATGATGCATTCCAACCCAGAGAATTGAATACTGCCAGAGGTAGAACAACCGAAACGGTTGGCAGCATTGTAGACAGTAGAAGTAATGCAACAAATATTATTTCATGTAAATTAAAGATTCAGGTGTGATATTGCGGGAATGTGCCATTATAACAGAGACGAAGACTGCAACAATTTTCCACTTGATAAAGATTTTTCCTGTCGACTACCGACTAATTTCAATTACCCACAAACGCCCAGATCTATGGACTAGCATAGCTACACAAAACCAATATACCGATCAGACCGGTAGTATCATACACTGCTGCCCCAACATACAAACAAGTTTTCGAATTTTACAATATATTCCGACAAATTACAAATTTCAAAGCAAAACATGCGACGGATAATTCCATCAATCTAACCTAAAAACTCAAAGATATAAATATCCCCACCGACTGTAAATTATTTTCCTTTGACGTTTCAAACTTATTCACGTCTATCCCCGCTTTTGAAGCCACGCAACTGGCAGAAGACATTCTGCTACGCTCAGACGCTCCTGAAGAAAAAGTCCATCAAAAATATTCCGTCATGAACCTATGCGTAGAACAACATTACTTCACGTTCAATAATAAATTCAAGAAACAAACGGAAGGCCTGGCCACGGGTCCTCCTCTCTCACCTCTATTAGCGGAAATATTTACGGATAATATGGAGAATGTAATCTTCAACTCAGCCAAAAACTTAACCGAAAATGTAGCCTGCTGGTTCCGTTGCGCAGATGGCATTCTTTGCTGCTGGATAGGAACCAATAGACAACTAGACACCTTTGTTTCATTTCTAACCTCGGCACACAAAAACCTAACATTTACAATGGAACCAGACCAGAATCACTCGATCAACTTCCTAGATCCAAGCATCAAAAGAGAGGGCCCAGCATACCAGTTCTTGAGTTACAGGGAGCCCACATCTGTGGACCAAATTATACCACATCACTCCCTACACCCTATCGCACACAAACCAGCTAGCTTGCCCTCGACGCTCCTCAACATCCCGCTTACAAAATTCCACTGCGAAAAAAAACCAAACACCATTAAAACTATAGCCATTAACAACGGATACAGGGTAGACCTAAAAGACACCCTATTACGCAAAAAGAGGAAAACCAAAGCATTACAGAGAATAACCTCTTCAACCCCCAGGAAACGTCTTCCTCCACCCTCTCGGAACTCGAGACGCTGGTGCAAGATCCCCCGCATCGGCCACGTGTCAAATAAAATAGCAAACCAAAGAAAAATACAAAGTTTCCTTTTACCCCCCTTTAAACCTCTCCAAACTTACTGCAGTCTGTCACAAAAATAAGTCAAATAAATCCGGGAAATACTTTTACTGCAGTTGAAAGTAAAAACTACTAAAATTCTTCAAATAGCACCACCCCATGTGCGCCGACACACCGATACCAGCGCCCCTGCCAATCGCGGTGCTCTTCCCGGAAGGCGTCGACGTTCAGACATCTAGTCACGGCCTCTCCGACGTCATCCATCGTCCTAAAATGGTTGCCTTTTAAGCTCCTTTTCATTCTTGGAAACGAAAAGAAGTCTGGCAATACCGCATCGGGGCTGCAGAGCGTATGGGGCAGCGCGTTGCAAACTCGTGATCCTTGGCAAGGAACTTGGCGAGGAAGGCGGTGTGCTGCATCCTCCATAGATCTTCGAACGCTAGCTTTATCCCCCGACACAGATTCTTGACAGCGGCGGCGTTCCATTGGGATACATCACTAGGACTCTCTCTAGACTAGGACGCTATCAGGAACAGTTTTCCCACTCGTGTGCCTCATGGGCGTTGGCCGTACCGGTGATTCATCTGACACTTAAGACGATGAGGTGAGTATGAAAATAAAAAATTCTGACATTAATACTACTTTGGACGTAATGCTAATGAAATATGCGCATGATTTTGCTGTACGGCCGATTTAACTGGTTGCAATCCTTTGGCATAGAGGACGCGGAGCTACGAGAAACATTTGTGTCGTTTGGGATCAAAACGTTGGGAGCAGCAAAGCAAATGATCGCAGCAGTGTGGTGGCCGCGTCGAAGGACATCCCCTCGGCCGCTGGTGCGCGCTCCATCGGAAGCAGTGGATCCGACTCGCAGCCCTCCGCCCGCGGATTTGCGTATCACCGCGAATAACACGAGGCAGGAGCAAACTAAAATAATAGAGATTGGCGAAAATAATGTCGAGCACCGAAACATGTCTCATTTGTGAACACGTTTATGGAAAAGGTCAACCAGTGACCGATACCCAACCATCCTCGGTTGCCCCCTCGCCACTGCACTCACCATAGTACGCCGTTGGGCCGGGTGGAGATGTCCCCGCTGCATCTCAATGCATAGCTGACCGAGTCACTCGCAATTAGACACCCCTCTTTCCCCCCAGCCCCCCCTGCCCCCCGGAATTGTTTTTGCCTTCCCGGGGATCGCTTGCCCCAGTTCAACGGGAAATGAGTTCCCTTGGAATGGCCCGCATCTCTTTCCTCCATTTAGTTATTTCCATTTCCGAGAGCGCAGCTATTCACTATGTCCGTGACACCGCTTCGAACACGTTTGTTCCGCCATCTCTCGCTCTCCAAACTCGTATTTTCAACCATCGCAATCGTAAGTGCGGCCCATCGCCCCCGTTGTCAGTATCAAATTGGAGGGTGCACATTGAGTTGGCTCAATTCGCTTGATACAACATCCGCGGGCGATTCCCGATAATACTGTTGCGTCCATATCGGCCATTGTTGCTTTAAAAATGGTAAGCAGTTGCCACTTTCGCTCGGAATCTTTTTCATTGGGTCAACCACTCATCCCCGCTAAAATCAGCCAAACCCACTCCAGACATATCAAAACCCTTTCTAACGATTTGCAATTTTCATCCAAACCTTTCATACCGAAACATCGAGGTTAAAAATAATTATATTAGTTCGAGTCACCATTTATATTTAGAGTGAAAAATAGTATACAACGGGGCATTAAAGTAATACAATTAACCAAAGAGAAAATCTGCTTGACAAAATCGCAGTTCATGTTAATATTCACTCGTACTTTTTTCCAATGAACACCGACCTACAAAGTTACAATGGATGGTTATTGGCAGAAGCGCTCCTCTCGCAAGAGGTTGCACACGGGATGGAAGCGAAAGCACTTCGGTAATTTCATGAAAATTTTACTCCGGACAACTGAATATTTAATTTTCTTTTCTATTAAGGAACGTCGGCAGAGATCTGATATCGCTATATGCCCATCGAACATTCTGGGTCAAGGGTCAAGAAGTCCAGGCTGCCATCCGCCTGCCAATGAACAAGTTCCCTTAATTCGAATCCCTACCCTCCCTTTGTTCCCCGACGAGGGTACACGTCCGAAAGGTGATCCTTCAACCGCGGTCGACGTAAAAATATAGATGACACCAGCACAAAATCCGTTTGGGCACATCAACTCCATGCATAGGATGTCATAGTTCAACTCGAGAACACGGCTGATGTCTTTAGCACGTGGTTCACTTATTTCGTGGCGTAGATTAAAAAAGAGAGGAGGAGCCTCCGCTATGAAAAATAACGAAGAGACAAGTCCCGCACCTCATTTACTGCAACCCCGCATTGTTCCCGGTGGAGGTGGCCACTTGATTACTTCGGGAGATGGATGAACCCCCAGCGCCGCACGGAGAGTGAAGGGTGTGAGAACAACTACATTGTAGTCCCGTGCGTATGGAGGGGGGTGTGGTCCATGCAAGAGGCCGAGGGTAGGGGCGGAGGGTGGATTTCGCCACGGTCGTCTCCCTCCGCGGGAGCGCGTGGACGGCGGGTGGGGAGGGCGGCGCCGGACCCCTCCCTTCCCACCCTCTACTCCCTCCCACGCGACGCCATGCCCCCCTTCAATACTCGCGGGGTCATAAAGAGCTGCCCACGAAATATACCTCCTCCTTCCTTGCCAGCCAGTTGGCCCAGCACCTTGTGATTGTGCTTGGGAACTGAAACATACAATACAGTGTCGGAAAAAATACAGGAGCAACTGTTTGGGTTTTTGAGAAGGGCTGAAGAATGGCTGCTATCTCCACAAAATGTGGCATTCAAGTATGAGCACGTCTTTTTAATATGATTTCTGAACTTGTTTCACCAAGTTACTTCAGCCACCTTTGAGTCCGACTAAGTTTCTATTGCCGGATATTTGCATCGTTTGAAAGTAATGCAATTTCTTTCTGCTCCTCTATCCGTTGGGAAGGATGAAACCTGCCGGCGCCTGTTCCCTACTGGCGCCTGATCCCTACTGGGCAAAGGGGGCCGCTATTGTACACGCGCCAATGTGATCATTTCTGCTTCATTATTGGTTAATGCATTCTCCTCTAGATGGACCCTTATTACATATTGATAATAGTATGCGTGTGCGTATCGCGGTGACGCGGTGCGACGCGCCTGGACCCTAGGGTGTGCCCAAACACGCTTCCCTGCACACCCTCATTTTTTTATTCATTTGTGACGCAATCCATCCCTCAAAGAAATCCATTACTTACGATTCATAAAATACTTCAGTACGCCATGTAAATGATTGGCTATTTTTCACGAGCTCGTCATTCCTGCGTGCCTCCATGTGCAATGATGAGGTCTACAAATGTAACCTGAGGACAATGTCGTTTCACTTGAACATCTTGATAAACAAATCACTTCCTCGGGCCATCGACTCTTTCCTCCCAGTTGAAAATGAAATTTCAATGGGACATCTTAACTCACGCAAACGGGCATTCTCCATCCGTGGTTTGACCTGCCTAGTGTAGCGACGGGCAGCGGTAAGAGGAATCAAATACACGTAATTGGTAAATGTTGAAAAACTCGCTAGAGAAACTATTTTGAATGCCGGCAAAACTCCATACGCAGGTGGGCAGAGTAGTGGCATTGGAGAATGGCCTCCGTATAAGATCTCTCTGATGGAATGAGTTTGCGCCATATATTTATGCCACATCTTTTTTTAATTTCAAATAAATTATTTCGATTTCTCCAATCTATCTTTCTCACTTTATGAATGATGCACGGGCTGTTGACGGCATGAAGAACACCGTTTTTGCTCACCATTACCTGCACAAAAACAGGCGACCGATATAGAAGTGGCCTGTGCAATAAATGCGTGAACTGGTACAATCTGGCGGTCATGACGCGGACTATAGCCCCGCCCACTAGCGGCGCTAGTTGCCTGAGACCCAATGAGCCGTCTGTGCTTGGCGGATCGTCGAGCTGTGCGTATGGTCCCAGTTATGTTAGTTCCTTTTGTCCTTGCTCTTTTACTGTTTGTCGAAAATGGAAATTGACGAAATCACGGAGCAACGAATCAACAGCAAATATTTTGGTGAAGTGCGGTGAAAGTTATCAAGAAATTACTGAAATGTTGACAGCTTTTTACGGTGATAATGCTATGAAAAAACATCAGTTTTCAAGCGGATTAAACGTTTTAAAGATAGCCGACAAGACGCCACGGAGGATGCAGGGGCGGGACGACCTTCAGCCACCCGTGTTGACGACAACATTGATCGTGTGCGGTCCCTTGTCCTTACCGATTGTCGGAAAACAGTCCGAATGATAGCTGATGAACTGAATTTAGGAAAATCAACAGTGCACACTATTTTAAACGAACATGATGGATGGATCCTTCAACATGACAATGCACCCGGACATTCAGCATTATTGATTGTACGCCAGTTTCTGGTAAAACATTTAATCACCATCCTTGATCGTCCTCCTCATTCACCAGATCTCGCCCTCTGCGACTTTTCCCTAAGCCTAAAATGTAAAAAATATGATCAGGGGACATCACTGGGAAGATATGGACACAATAAAGCAAGAAACGACGAGAAAACTAAAAAGCTTAACTGCCGAGGTCTTCCAAGGGTGCTTTAAACAATGGAAAAGAAGATGGAGCAAGTGAATCGCAATGAATGAAGAGTACTTTGAAGGGGACAAAATCGATGTAGGCTAAATTTTGCATAATAAAGTTTCAATTTTAAAGAAAGCTTCAGTTCGCGTATTTATTGAACAGGGAGGTCGTATATATATAAGTATATCAGAGGTTAGAGTGCCTAAAGCACGATTTATTTCACCGACACCTGATTTCTTGGTAAAACCCTCCCGCGTCTCGGTGGACGGGAACTAGAGTAAAAACAAACCAGAATTTGATAAGGCAAAATATTCAATTCTTCAGTGAAATTCACAACCTATAGTTTGAAGATGACTAAATACATGATAAAAAGGCTACGAAATGATTTATCAGATCTGCCCCAGCAAGGCTGGAGATTGCAATGCGTGAAACACGAGGCTGATGACTCCGGCGATCCAGTGCATCCAAATGTCTGGATAATTGTATCGCATGAGCCTCGTCAAGTGTTTCTCGCCTCCGCGCGAGTGATTCTTGTTTTTCGAAGGAGAGTGTGACGGGATGTAACGCGCACCGAACACGTGGCACGCACGCCGTGGACTAATGGAGACCCATTCCACGTGTCATAGGATTTCGCTTTACATCGTCCGGAGTTACATATGTTTAATGTGAGAAATTTTTAACTTTTAACCATGACCTTTACACCTGGTTTATTCCTGTTGAAATTTACAGATTTTTTTCTCTCATGCGTGCCATCAATTTATTCAAATTACCCAAATTAATTGTCCAATCTTACTTTGTTCTCTCGGGCATTAAGGATCGTTACGTCGCTGGCTCGTCGGTGGCAACCGAGCGCTGCGATTAATTGCGCTGGCCACATAACTTGACGGGCAATGTCCTTGCTGCAGAATCACATTGGTTCGGGGTACCATGGGCACATCGATAGGGAAAGGGAGGATTACTCACGCAGAGTGCAGTGTCTCCCGTTCCAGCCCTGCGAGCAGACGCAGGTGCCATTCTTGCACTGTCCGTGGGCCGAGCAGCGCGGGTCACAGGGCAGCAGGTCGCACTTGGCTCCGCTCCACCCGGGGTCACACAGGCACCCGCCCTTATCGCAGCGACCGTGCGGCCCGCAGTCCAGGCTGCAGAGCGCTGTGGAGGAAATGGCGATTTGGGGCTTAGAAGAGGTCGAATCGAGGACGGAGGGCAGGAATCGACTCATCTCACCATCGTCCTTTAAAGCTTCCGCTCATCAACCGTTGTGATCTTTCCAGCGCAAACCTACTTACGTGCACTTACACATATTTCGGAAAATTTTCCCTTCCTAATTTTAAAATTTAATATTTTAAAAAATATTTAGGACCGCTTATCCTTCTCGCTTTCTCAAAATTATTACGGAGGCCAGGGCCGTCATGATAACAAAAAGAAAGCAAGGTTTCTCATATAGCGGCACAAGAGTAAAATTAAAATTAAAAATTTGAGCGTCAACACACTTTGCTCTTGTGGTTTCTCCACGACTCGAAAGGTTCCCAGGCAGGCGGATTCCGGATAAGGGTACTCTTAAGGGTACGCGCGCAAGTTTCTTTGCCGGCTCGTAGAGTATCATGGCGGTTTTTAGGGAAGGGGGAAATAGTGGGCTGGTGCCAAGTAGGGAATGTGAGGGGGTTGGGGCATCGTCGCGATGCCATTGCAGGTCTTCGTAATCAGACACTAGACTCTGCTCTTTTGGTCGTCCATTCGAAGACTTTCGTGAAGACGAGTTCAGCGTAGATCTTTCGCATCGCCAAATGTTCAGTGATAATGGAGTGCACTGTCATCCTATCGACGCCAACAACACGATCTGCGTCCACCCAATCGACGGTCTGCATTCCGTACTCAAGTACACGTCAGGAAAAATTGTTCCCGATACATCCGAATCTTGGATATAAGATATATAGAAACCAATATATACACATCTGTCTTATATAATACAATGTGCCAATCCTATCCCCTCTTCGCTAGCCAAACATTCTCCCCTCTATCACTGTCTTCAACCTCTCATTGCCAATCATTACGACTTGCATCCGTCTTGCCTGCCTTCTTCGGATTTCTCTCCATAGCATCCTCTCTCCTCCCCTCTCACTTCCTCATTTGTTTTCCTTCCGGTCCATTTCACCTTCTCCATCCTTCTCCACACCCACATTTCAAAAGCCTCCAACCTATGTCAATCATCCTGCGATCGTGACCATGTTTCCGCGCCGCACATAACTACGCAACATATCAACGTTTTAAGCATTCTTTTCTTAACATTCTTACTCAATGTTTCTGTCATCCATTCCCGCCTAGTGAAAGCATCTTTACCGGACGCAATGCTTCTCCTCATGCCTCCACTATTTAGGTCCAGAAAGCAATTCTTCTCTTAGTGTTCCCACTACTCTGACCATCTTGATCCAAAACACTTCCAACATGTGCACTGTTCCACTTGAACTAGTTTTTATCTCCCTTTCTGTTTTTGAAATTGATTCTCAACCCAGTTATCAAGTACGCCTGGATCTATGTCATATTCTCTTTCTATGTCTGAACTTGTTGACTTTATATATCTAACCTATAAATTCCTCATGCAATATTTCCATATCTTGGAATATTTCCTAGTTCAAATTAATCATTGTCCTGCCTTAGCTTTAATGGTGTGCAATAATTTCCCCATTTTACTTTCTGATAATGCTTCCATCTTTCTGTGAAGTGCACCTTTTTACACACATACACAGATACATAAGTATACATAGATGGAATTTTTAGACTCAATTAAATACCTAGGCGTTACCCTCACTCACGACCTCTCCTGGGTGAAACACAGACGGGGAATGTGTTGACAAGCTAACAAAAAATTAGGGTTTATTAGAAGAGTACTTGGTAATTGTGACGAAAAGGCCAATGAGAAAAGTTATCTCTCGCTCGTTAGGCATCATTTAGAACATGCAGCTAGCACATAGGATCCTCATGAAGATAGCTCAATTGCCAAATTTGATAGCGTGCAGCGTAGCGGAGTCAGATTTGTAAAACGTTATTACGATAAACTTAGTAGTGTATCGAAAATATTAAAGGAGCCAGGCTGGGAATCACTCTCGGAGCGAAGGTTAGATAACAGATTGAAGCTCTTGCATAAATTGGAAGGACGTCTTTTCTAGCAGTGATTTGAACATGTATTATTACCCACATCGTACTACGGTATGAGAGATAATATCAATGAAATTAGAGAGATAAAGTGTGGAGCAGATATTTTTAAGATGTCATTTTTTCCACGACCGATAGGGGATCATAATAACAGGGTCCGACCGCGGCAAAGTTAAAAATATTCGGATCGAAATTAGTCTAGTGTGTATTCACCTCCTGCCACACACCCTAGTGGTAACTTGCAGGGTACTAAAATAAATAATGTGTACATGAGTATTTAAGTATATATTAAAGCCGTGCGAATTAGGTGCGAGAGAGAATTCAGCGGCGGGCGAGAGAGAGAAGGGGTCTTTGGCCCCCGTTGGGGGCGACCGAGGGCATGAATATGCAGGGCGGCGAAACGCAGGCGACAGAGAGAGGGAGGGTGGGGCGGAGGATTGGGGGCAGGGGGTGAGGGTGGGGGGGTGCCGCGGCCTGCCTGTCTGTGACGCTGACGGATTCCGTTTTCTCCCTTACTCCCCTTCCTCCTCCCCGCCGGGGGAGGAGGAAGGGGAGTAAGGGAGGCCCTCGCGTGGGGCAGGGGGGGGCACCACCCGGCCTCCACGTGGAACCTTCTGACCAAACATCTCGTATTACCAATAATACCATTTTCACTCCATTTCCACGCTTCAATCCCATCCGCGGCTATTCCGATCCCCACGCCCTCCGCCCTTTGATTCGCACCGCGCCTCCCTCGCCCCGCCACGCCCTCCCCACGCCACGCCCTCCATCCCATCCACCGCATCCCGACCCTCCTCCTCCGTTTTCATTTCGCCGCCTTTATATGAATATCAACTGCACGACTGAAAATCAACTGCATTTAATGCGGCTTCCTTGAAACATTGCTCCAGGATACACTCGGGGGGCAGCTCTAATGAGAGTATACAAATACGGATGGATTAAAGAAACAAGAATCATCACTGTGGGTTATTTGTCTAAATCGATCAGAAATATTATTACAATTGAATGTTTGGCTACCATTTGACAACATTTAAGATATCAAAACTAATGTAAATGATTCACACAGAGTAAAGCGATGGCCAATGATTTTAGAAAAATGAAAGGCGGTAGAGCTGGAGCATGGTCGGTATTTATTCGCGGGCAGTGACCCCCGACTCGACGTCGGTGCCATCCGAGCACATCACACCGAGTGCTATTGTCGAGAACGTCCGCCATCACAACGGCGGACGAAGAGCAAGTCCGGGAAATCACCACTCGGGTATGCAGCTCTCATTTGCACGCCGGGCTGCAGAATCGGTGCCGTCGATCGGGGAGTAGATTGCACTCTACGCTTTTGAATTGGTGACTTCCCAAGTGAGTTAAACCCCATCAATCTGGAGGTCCAGGGCAAATTCTCCGTTTGCGCTTACCCGTGAGCATAGGACCAACGGATAATCTGTCCGTCAACTCATGCTCACCCCAGAGTAACTGAATCGCACTTTCAAAGCACCCTTTCACGAGGGCGAACAAACATTTGTACACCAATTGGATTTCACGTATCTATCAGCAGGGAGGTTTTGGACGATCCCTAACGACCACTCAGTCGTGAGTATCGCGGGAACTTCTTCATTCTTTCTCCATTCCTTCGCTGAGACTACCGCCTGCCTTCATGCTGTTCAAAGAGCCTCCCTCCCTCTACCGCGCTCTTTCAACATTCTCCCGCCCTTTTATTGCGGCCTTAACATCCACCCTTCGCACCTTTTCGAATTTCCTCTGCCTTGTCCAAATTCTCCCCGTTAGCTTAACTGTGATCATTACTTTTTCCTTTGCCCGACGTGCTCCCTGCATTCACCCGCGCCGAAAAGTCTCCTTGCCCATCCTCTCGTTGCCTCTTAGACCAGGTCTCACATACGTCAAGCCCATTCTCCAACTATGTACTACTCTTTTTCTTCATATCTTCACCCAGTAAAAAAACTGTCTTCAATTCTCTTCTTCTTGCAAACGAACCTATGGAGTTGCTATGATTCCACCAGCGAAATCCTTCTCCCCATTATAATTCCCTTTTTCCTCTAAAATACTATCAAACACAAACTACCCCACGTTCTCCAGTTGATTAACCCTAATTTGATATTTAACTTAGGTTTCCTTGAATAACTGATTGCAGCACTTTTCCACTTGATACGCTTCGATCAGTTATTCATTATGTTCGACTTCCACCACATCACGCTTGAAGCAACTCAATTAGTTAGGTTTCCTTCTTTCGAGAATCTCACGATGCCACTCTTTAACTCGTAATATGCCCGTATAAGGTGCGAGGGTTTCAATTCCTCCATCAGCGCTCCCCTCCTAACTCCATGCACCTTAAAAAGCCCACCCTCTCCCTGACTTCTTAACTCCCTCCTTCGAACGCCCGTCCTTCGACGACCTTCATATGTTTCTCCTCCGCCCATTCTCTCTTCCTTCTTCGGATTTCGCCCAAAACAGCCCTTTCCCTTCGCCCTCCACATTTGAAACTCCGGCATCTAAGAAGCCTTTCTTATTTTCTGCATCGTTCGTCGCATTCTTGATGAGAACTACTGAGTTGTGATTCCACTGCAATGGATTTTCTTCTTCCTCGTCCACTGGGTCTCTTTATAACCTTTCTAAGAAAATCTCTCTCTTTGCGATACATTCTTTGAGGCAACTTTCAGTTCTGATATCGATGCTTGCCTTCTTGGATATGTTCCATTTTCGATTTTTAGGCTTCAGCAATTCAGTGTAATAACATTTATTCCGCCCACGACTTTGTGTTTGCTGGTAATGAGAATGAAATTGGACGTGTTACGGATGACGTCACTCTTTATTTTCCGAAAGCTGCAAGTACCTTTCTGTTTGAGCATCTTCTGAGGAAATAAAAGTTGAGAAATATTTCTTAATATTTATTTCCTCGGAAGAAGGCCTCCACTCGGAACTACCACCTCCGCAAAATTCTCGCCGTTAGCTCGTGCATCGGCGGACTGTCTTCTGCGATGCTTCGTCCGCGAAGTGGACGTCCGTAAAGTTGAGATGCTCCAAGCACGATGAAAGGACAATCCGCAAGCCATCGAAGTCAAGTGTCGATTGGTGGCATTGATGAGAGATTTGGATGCGATGTGAGTTCAGAGTGCAGGCGGTGGGGTTCCAGAACAAAAATGGGTCAAAGAGCGACCGTCGTGGAGTTGTCCCCAATCCGGCGCGCGCCCGGAACGGTGGGTGGGTAAGGGGGGCGGGAATCGAGGCAGATGGCACGGTTCGAGGAAGAACAGCCAAGTTTGTCTGAGCGGGAGGTCTGACCACGTCTTCCATTATGCGCTTTTCTTAAGTTCAGTGATAACATGCTTTTCGTATGTAGTAATAGAGTAAGAGTTTTCCTGGCAGCTTTGAATTTACTCGTTAAAATACTGAAGTGACGGGTTCATTTCGGCTTTTTTTCTACGTTGGTATCTAAAACCTGATAATCTGAACAGTTGGAATAGGATATTGGTTTAGAGTGAGGGAGAAGTCTACATTCACTCCGTGGCCTCGTTCACTGTGTCAAAATTCGACTTCTTAAACGTTTGTGGGGCTATCTGTTCACATGCGTACCCTTTTGGCCTTTTGGGAGAGTTTCTGGTATTTCTAGAGATTATGTCTGACGAACCTGAACCACACATATGGGGAAGTTATAGTTGCATCGTTAGCAAAAAGAAATAATTTAGTTGCCTCGGTTTTTAGGATGCCGGAAAAATTATATTTATAGGATCGGTGGAAACACGTCCCCCGTCAAATGATATCAGCTTAAATTGGGCATTTTTGAATTGGCAAAATTCCTATTGCTCTAAAATAAACTGATCTGAGAGAAAAGAAAAAAAAATTGTTTTCCGCTCAAATATTAGCAGAGAAAAACGTAAAAAATGCCACCGTTGCGCACCTCGTGAAGGCTTTCTCCGAGTCGAGAGAGGCGTCGCGGCCGTTCGAAGCGCCACGAAGGATGCACTCGATAAGACGAAGTGGCCGGCGAGAAGTTGAGACAAGAGAGCGATTCGCTCTTGGATTCGGAGGGAAGAGGCGCGTGAATGCGAGGAGTAGTACCTCATTGCATGACTCTTTCGAAAATATGACGGAACATTTAAGAGGAATGGGACGAGTCTTTGGAATTGATGAGGTTGGGCTCAGCCAGGAGGATTATTTTCGCGATTCGCGGTGGAGTGTATGGGGGAGAAATAACTGGAAATGAGTTAAGAGTTGAAAATTAAAAAGGTGCAAGAAGAAAGGTAATCGTATTAGAGGGCAGATATTTCATTTTTTTCGGTCGTATGATAGCCGTGAGAAAGGAGGACTTGGATTTGCATACTTTAATATGTTCTTTCGACTCGTTGAAGGCTACGACTTCAGGCTCGGGCGAATGGCAGAATTCAAGGGAAGAGGCGGTATACTACCTTCAGTCTTAATTGAACGTATCAATGAGCGCAAATGACAATGGAGAATATGAATTCCCTCTTTTTAAGAAGCGGGAGGAGGCATTTTGCCACTCTCCATTCCCCCCCTCGGGGACCACCCCCTTCCCCAATTCTCCCTTTTCCTCTCATTTATTCAGGACAGTCCTTCCCCTTACTGACTGCTCCCCCGATGCTCCCGCCCTCCTCCTATGCCACCCGAGTGCACAACATCCACGTGCGCGCGTAAACACGCCCCCTTCCCCCCCACCCCCGCCCCTCTCATCTCCTCCAAAAAATCCGAATATTTTAGGGCAGAACACACATTTATCACTCTCGCTCCATTAATCACACACACACTGATTTTTTTCCCTCAATGCAATGGACTGAGGGCACATACGTATGCGAGCAGCAATCCACCCTCGCGGCCGCCCCACTCACACCATTCCTCACCGGCCGGAATAAACTCACTCCCTCTTCACCAATTGGTTCCATGAGCGGGTTTTAATGTGTTCACGATCAAATGAATTCGTTTTTTCGTGTGACTCGTTGGGCGTGGGATTCGACTCCGCGTCCCCATTGCACGCCTCTTCACGCAGCCGGAACCGTCCATCACTTTTTCATCTCTCCTCCTGAAGATATCGCATAATAGGTTACATAATCGGTTACATCGCCGCGCTGAATTCATTCGCTGTTTTTTAATGCCTTCTCATGCATATTAAAAATGGAGTGTTCACGAAACGTTTGAAGAAGATGCCATGGCCCACGTTACGTTGCATGGATAACACTCATTTCAGTACTTTTTTATAAGAGGCCGAAAAAGATCTTCGCATTATTTTGCCATTATTTATCCTTAAATTATGGGGTATAATATTCGGAGCAATTTGAAAAAGCAGCCCTAAATTCAATGAATTTATACCAACTTAACGTGCAGAAAGATTTAGGGTATAATTAGAATTCAAAATTAATATTTTTAGGAAATTATTTTATAAAAAACTGCTCACTTCATCAAGTTCAAGAACACTGGGATAAAATGAGGGGGGAATAGAGCCCAAGCCGAAAACAGTGAAACTTCGTAAGAATGGGTTTTCTCTCTCGTTCCCTTATTGCACATTTTTCCAAGATTCAGATAAAAAATTAGTTATTACTAGATAAAAAAAGAGAAAGAGCATGTAATATGAAGTGACAGGGGAACAAATAATTTTCATATGAAAAGAAATGGCTGAACGAATGGACCAACATGTTCCTACACACACAAACACACACACACGCACACACACGCACACACGCACACGCACACGTGCACACACACACATATATATGGCAATGAATATTTTACAAATTACAAAAATACGCCTGCAATCCATTTCATTCGGTCAAAGGTTTTCGCACCAATTCATGATGCTCGCAAACGAACTTCTCAGAAAGACATCAAGCGAAAAGATTGTCGAAGATATCCGGGAAATTTCTCGGCGTCGCCCTCCATCAATCGGATTCAAAATGTACAGATACATAGGAGGGGGATGCACATAGATCCGGTCAATCCGCCTCGCCCCCTCGCGAGTTTATCGATTCCACCGCTTGTCTCTCCGCACACCCACTTTCGAACACGCCACCACAGCCGCCCCCACCACTCCCCCCTTCCTCCCCTCATTGTTTCGCTTCATCCCCTCCCCTCCCCCGCATCACCCCAACTCTATTTTACGTCTCGCTAATCTGTATTCTATGTCCCGCCGATACTTCCCCTCTCCTACGTCTGCTTTTAATTATTGCGATTAATCTTCGGAGCGAAAAATTAAATTTGTTGATTATTTTAGCGCGATACGTTCAGCATTCACCAAGATTTATCGCCCCTGCTTCACCCTCCCCCCCTCGGAGGTGGAGAAGTGGGGGGGGGGCAAAGCACCGCCTCGCCCCTGCCCGCCAATATTTGGTCCGAAGGTTTCGCGGAAGGAGCGAGCCTCGCTCCCGCCGTGTCGAGGGATGCCGCTGTGGCTCCAAGCGTTCCGATGCGGGAGGGTGGGTCGGGGGGAGAGGATGGGCGTTCGGGGGCGTGGTGCGGAGAAGGGCGGAGATCCGAAGAATCGAATGGCGGTTATTGACGCGGCGCAGGGGAGGGGTCGAGGGCGGAGTGCAAGTCCGCGACGATGTCGGGTGCTGTTCGGGGAGTGGCCTGAGTGCCGCGCCGTGGCGGGGTTCCTACATTTTAGAGAAAGGCCCTCTATTATATAGAGGAAAACTGATTAACGGAGATCCTCTTAGGATTTAAATATAAAGAGGAAATATTCAGCAATAGAGGGTAGCAAATGAGTAAATGGTTGCTGACGGAAGTTAGTTGTTTTTTATGAAACCTCTGCACGCTGAAGGTTGAGTGAAGGCAGGTACACTTCGTGACACATAGGGCTTGTTCCAAAAGAAATTAAATTATTTAAAAAAATTAATTTTTTGAAATGATTTGCAAAAACAGTTAATATTCTTCAAAGTGCTGTCCTTGGGCCTCTACTTATTTTTTCCAGGGACTCTGCCATGACCTCTGGCATGCGCCCTTGAAGGTATCTTCGGGAACCTCTCGCAAGGTCTTCGTCACGGCTGATTGGATCTCTTCTATGGACGCAAAACGGGTTCCAGACAGGGCTGCCTTAATCCGAGGGAAAACAAAGAAGTCTGCTGGGGTATAGGGGGGATGGGGCAGCGTTGGTACCTGGTGTTTGGCCAGGAACTCGCGGACCCGTAGCGGGTTGTGGCAAACACCTTTGGCACGAGCTTGGCGCACACTTTCCTCATCGGTAAATCTTCAGTAACATTGCGAAACACAACAGTAGACGACAAGTTGAGTTTATTGGCAATAATCTTGCTACTCAATCGAAGGTCAGCGTCCAGCAATTGTCGAACACGAGCCACATTGTTGTCGGTTTTGCTGGTTGACGGCTGTTGACAGAGCGTTTTTCGTCGTGAACCTCTTCCCGGCCCTCCTTAAAGGCCTTTAACCACCTCGGACCTTGTGAGTAGCACAGAGCAGAGTCCTTTTAAGCCTCATGAATCATTTTGTTAGTCTCCTCAAGAGGTTTTTTTTTCAATGTAGCAGAAAACTTAATCGTAAAACGTTTCTCGATCGTCGATTCTATTTTTTTCGCGACACGGTCGGCGCGCAGAGATTAACAATAACTGACGTCCTACCGCTGCCACAGCTTGAAGAGCACTGAGACCGGTTTTGCGGTAATGCTTAGCGTCCAGCCCACCTACTCTTAAGTAGTTCAATCCCAGTCCAACCAATAGGAGCGGCGCGGGAAACTCCATAGCATTACTTTTGGAACACACCCTGCACGCACACATACACACATTGATACACGGAAAACCTCCAAATGGTGAACTCATATCCCTTCCACTGGAAATAGATAGAAGGGATGGGAACACGCGTAGAGGACGGACACAAGAACGTCGGGGAAGGCGTAATTGAGCAGACCACAAGCCATTAACCAACAAACGATAGAAAACCATTCCAATGCAACGATTTCAAAGTGTAAAACTCATTTGCCTTGACCGGGAATGATTTTATTACACTCTGAAATTGTAATGCATATTAGAGGGTGACTTTGTCAAAGGTTACTCCCGCAGTTTCTTGGAATGTAAAGAAAACCATATCAAATGGGATAGTCAGACGTTAAAACATTAAAAATGTGAACAGAATGGATTGATGCTACAACATGAATTATCAGAAATTAAATACAAACTCGAACATAAAGAAAAAATCTTGATACACTTTAAAAGGGAAAAAAATCTTCATCCGAGAAACTTTTGACACCAATACTATGGTTATATATTAAAGTTTTGAAAATATTTGGGATCATTCAGACAATTATAAAGTTAATTCTTTTTTATTAACCTCATTTTTATTTTCATTAAGCTGACCTACAGTTAAACTTAAAAGGTTCTTATTCCCTGAAAAATATCTAAAGATCGTTAACAATCACGCAAATGTGATATGAATAATTGGTGACAGCAATATAAAGTACCAAGTTACACAGGAGGGTACCACAGCTGTCGTATTTACATGGCACTGTAACTGCTTAAGAGCTACACACACCAGTAGAATTCTCTGGTAAACATTATAACAATAATGAATAACTGATAGTGGCACTATTCTACTGCACAACATTTATTTTGCGACCGGGATTCGGTATATTACATCATCATCAGGTGACCTGGCGATGATATAATACATCGAAACCCTGTCGTAAAATAAAAATGTTATCCAGTAGAATAGTGCCACTATCAGTTATTCATTATGTTCGACTTCCACCAATTTACGCCCGAAGCTACTCAAATTGATTATAATAATAATTGTTCAAGTGCTAATTATTGCCTCATGTTAAACCTCACAACCGTAAAAATAGATCTCAAGTTTCAACAGGATTTTCACACTGAGAACAATTTTAAGGCATTTCATCCGGCAGGACTGGCCTCAAAGCCTGAAAAGGCGAACATCTTCTCCCTAGTGCATTTCTTTTCAATCTTAACTCAACGATCCCAAAATGGCGAGTATATGAAGTAGCATTGTTCACGTAAATCAAAACAAAATGTCCTCAGCTGACAACTGATTTAAAATTACATTGATCTTATCGGCCAAATTCAAATGCCAAAAACTTGACAATCGGTTTAGTGAGAAATTCGTGCAATTTATTTCATTCACATTCTATGTTTACAAAGGCTTCCATCTGTAAAATTTGCAGTTGATAAAAAAATAGTAAATAAACACTATATTTACATGTATTTCAATCTCAATGCTTACGTTGCATATATAATAGAAAATAAATGGTCCTGGCAATGGAAAGAGAATTATGGGATACATCTTCACTGAAGTTACTGCTGAGAATAAAATTGTTCTATTTGAATTTAAGTAATTACTCTTTATTCCAATGGCTGCGGCCGAAAATATATCTTTTGGTTAGCCAGCTCTGGCATTAATTACTGCGGCAGCAAAGAAGTCTACTTTAGCAAGGCTATTACGGCTATTACTAACTAGAGGTCGGGGTCACTCCGCCAGGCGGAATGTTATGATGCCAGTCGGTGAAACAGCGCCTTCTGAGATTATGAGGAAAGGGTTCCGAGTCTGAACACCGGTCAGTGTGTTTTAGGGGTCGGAGTTTTATCAGCAACCGGAAGCTTTGTATAAATCAAAATAATTGCGTTCACACGGTCGAGAAATGTTTTTAGCCTTATGACCTTATAGCCTCAGGTAATAATGCACGTTGAAACATACAAACAATGATAAAATTGAAATAAACCAGCCATATACTTGAAGACTAACTAATCTAAAAATGTCATGATACTGTTGAATATGATATAGTGTCTTTTCTGCCGGCCCGTCATTAGATGATAATTATTTAACATAACAATTTCAAAGACACCATAGTTTTCATGATACATCATAATCACAAAATAATTTATTAAAATCGACCTAATTTTTATTACCATATCCTGTGGAGAGAGAACATATCAGTATAATTAGTTTTTCAACACAATATTGTACATTGAATTAAAGGTAACCATTGCTGTAAAGGTTGACAACTTTTCTTGACGCATTCAAGTGAGGATTTTTTTATGCCGCTCAAAAGGCAATTTTCGTGACAGTCAAAGTTTTCCATTAACCGTGAGTAGCAGATGTCTTTTAATAGTTTCCTTGTTTAACTCAATTCCGTTTTTCTTTAAACAGGCTGTGTATAGGACTCGATACGATTTTTGGCGATTGGACTGCAAACTTGGTTAAAAAGTTGGCAAACAAGTCGGCTTCTCGCGTCTTTCCCTCCCCGCCTCCCGCCATCCCTCCCTTCACTCCGATTCCTCACCTTATTCTCCTCCCACACTCGTCCCAAGGTCCATCATCTCATGCGCGTACAACTTCACCACTCGGACAAAATATGCTCGAGAGCAAAGGTGTTCCAGCCACCGCGGCACTCATGTGCTGCGCTA
Source organism: Hetaerina americana (assembly GCF_022747635.1). NCBI lineage: Eukaryota > Metazoa > Arthropoda > Insecta > Odonata > Calopterygidae > Hetaerina > Hetaerina americana. Next base: position 1,547,837 of record NW_027286764.1, read on the forward strand.
AACGTTCCATGGTGACAAAAATGCGCTCTACTGGCCAGTTTTGGCACATTTCAAACCGGCGCCCCACGAGGAAAACCGAAGCCTATCAACACTCCGGACCGGACCACTGCCACCATTGTATACCAGCTAAAATGACATCTGCAAGGACTACCTAGATGGCCAGCAGACAGTTGTTCGCGCAGGGCGACTGCTATTCAGTGAACTGAGGCCGCGGGAACCGAGTGCACGGACGTGATGGGCAGACGAAGCACGCAAGATTGGCGTAGGAAGGAAGAACAAGGAGATTAAGAGAAGCGCATGAAAATAGGGATCCCTCCCCCCGAAGGCGGGCTTACCAAGGCGCCAATGCGACGCCATACTCACCGCGAGAGCAGTCGGGACCCGTCCAGAACTTGTCGCAGACGCAGGCGCCGGCCTCGAGGTCGTAGGCGCCATGGTCGGAGCACGAGGGTAGGCAGTGGGAGACGCGTTCGTCGGGAGAAGAGCAGTTGTGGCCCGTCCAGCCGGCCTTGCAGTGACAGCGGCCGCCGGCGCACGTCCCGTGACCCCCGCACTCGGGGTCGGGACAGTCCTCTGTGGAAACAATGGAGAGAGGCATATTAGAGCGATCCCTAATTCCGCCCAAAGCACATATACCGCCGCCGCAACACACATATGATCCGAGCAAACAGCGCGTTGGCGCAAAACCTCCTGTGCACCTCTTGACACGTGGTGTCATTATAGGTGCAGGCACATGTCGGCTGTCGACTGCCGAAAAGAGTCGAAAGAAATATGAACCCCAAATTGGCTCACTATTATATATACTTGGTTGTATGAAAAGTATCAGGAAAAATTTCGGAATAATAGATTTATTTCAAATATTGCTACAATGCCTCAAAATTCTTCAAAGCATTTTAGCATCTTCTATTGACCTGAAAGTCACCGCTCGGGCAAGTGACACGGGGAGAATAAAACACACCAGACTAATTTTGACCCGAATTTTATTACCCGTACTGCGGTCGAACGTTGCTATTTTGATCCCTAATCATTCGTGGAAAAAAATGACACCTTAAATCTATCTGTTCTACACTTAATCCCTCTAATATCATTGGCATGATCTCTCCTACCGTAGAGCGATGGGGATAATAATAAATTTTCAACGTCACTGATAAAGAGACATGCTTCCAAATTAAGCAAGAGATTTAATCTGTAATCCTCACTTTAAACACTGGTAATAAATCAATGGTTTCCGTGAAGGATTTGCAGAGTTTACGCAGAATTTTACAGAAAAACACTACTCCTTGAAAAAGCTAATTTCCGCGGATTCGATTTTCCACCGCACTCCACGAAAACCCATTTGCGCAAATGGCCGCACCTACATCAACAAAACAAGATATCAGCAAAGTGATTAAAGGGTTGTGTTATGACGGGCGCTCGGATTTAATTTGACCGCCCCTTATTCTCATCTCACCTAACAAATCACACTCCAACATCCTATTACATGTACAAAAAGCCCTCTCTATCTCCATGACTTCTTTCCTCCATTCATCCCGTCCAGCGTCCTATTCCTGCACCCCTCTTTCCTCGCTTGCTTCACATTCTCCCCTCTATTACAATCTTCAACATTTCACTGCCAATCAGTACGCATTTCATTCATTTTTCCTGCCTCCTTATGATTCCTCCCAACATTCCCCTGTCCTTCTCCACGAAACCTTCTACTTCCTTTATTTGCTTTCCTTTCGTTCCATTTCACTCTCTCCATCCTTCTCCACGCCCACATTCCAAAAGCCTCTAACCTACACCTAATACCCTGCTTCAATTACCAAGTTTCCACCTTAAGCGAAAACACGCTCTCAGCCAAATATTTTACTAATCTATTGTTGACAACGTTACTCAGCGTCCCTGTCATCATCTCCCACCTCCTTGTAGAACCTTGAAACGGGGTGTCTGCCAGTCTATTACTTGATAGCTGTTACGCAGCCGTGGCCAGACTGCCATATTTGGCACCCCTTTTCGTTGGATTCGAATCTTCGGGACTCGCGGGAGGGAGGCAGTGGCGCAGGAGGGCGGGCGGGCGGCGAGACCCTCACCAAGAGGGACAGGTGCCCTCATCGACGAGAATTTGCTGGGTGCCAGGCGGCGCGGAAGCACCAGGTCACCAACAAATTGGCGCGTGGGCGGAGATATCGCGCATTTAGGCGATGAAGAGCCACAGACTAATTGCTCACGGGACGTCGTTCATCAGTTCACCCTTCCGATAAACGGCGCTGCTAGAGATCCGGAAACATGCCCGTTATCTGAATTTGTTAGTCTCAACTATATTTACATACTGGCTTAGCACAAATTATGGAAAATCAGTAGTGATGAGAACAAAATGGAATATAACACTGTATTACTATACTATGTATGAGCGCATATATATATATATACATATATAACACTTTTTGAAAGTCTCACGGACGTGAATAATAATGTATAACACTTAGCACTAGTGGACACAGACAAAAACACAGAAACACACAAAAAAGAGACTCACTATTTTTCAAATTTTCGGTGGTCGTGACCACATTTATCAAGGAAGAGAGGACAGAACTCTGAGAACAGAGTTCTGTCCCTCCCTTAATGCCCTTTCTATCTCATCATTGAGTATGCCTGGACCTAAGCTATCTTCCCCTGCGTCATATTCTTTTTCAATGTCTAACTTTGTTGGTCGAAGTTCTTTACTATACAGTTCTTCTATGTACTCCTTCCATCTCTCTTGGATCTTTCCTGCGTCAACTATTACCTCACCCCCCTTATCTCTAACTGTTAGCATAGATCTCCCTTTCTTACTTCCCGACATAGATTTAACTTTGCTATACAGCGCACCGATTTCACCATTCCTCTGCAGACTTTCCATATCCTTGCACTGCGTTTTCCCCCATTCTTCTTTTGCTTTATTTGTTGCCCGCCTCAATGTATTGTTTAAATATTTGTACTTCATTTTGCCTAACTTTGTATTTAAATTCTTCCATTTTCTCCGCTCATCCATCTTTGTAATCATCTCATCCGTAATCTATGGTTTCCTGGTCCTTTTCGCGTTAACGGTTCCAATAGTGTCATTTGCGGGTTTCGATAACCTTTTCTTGATATTTTCCCAATTTTTCTTTGATAGCACTTAGATCTTTACCATCCTCCATGATTTCCTCTACCACCTGTTGTTACTTCCTTTTCAATCCATTTAATGCTTCTACCTTCCATTTTCTAAACCGCTCTCCTTGCGTTTTCTTTTAGAAACGGACGCTTCATTTCATAACAAATAAACTGTGGTCAAAGTCCGCCTCCCCTCCCGGGAAGCTGTGGGAATTTATCACACTGTTCTTAAACCTGTGTCTAACCAGGATATAATCTAGGTGATACCTCGTTGAGTCACCTGGTATTTTTCATGTATACCTGCGTCTTTTGGGGTGTCTAAACCAAGTGTTGGTGATGACTAACCCCTGGCTCCTGCAGAATTCAACTGCTTTCTCCCCGCGGTCATTCCTTGTGCCCAAACCGTAGTACCCCGACCTCGTCACCATCTCTTTCTTTGCCTACCGCCGCATTCCAATCCCCCATCACTATCAAATATTTCCCTGCAGAAACACACGCGGTTATGTCCTCTAATTGATCGTATATCCTATCGACCTCTTCCTCGGTATGGTTGCTCGGTGGAATGTATACCTGAATAATAACCAAGTTCGTCGGTTCTGCTGTTATATCTACTAGTACTATTCTGTCCGTTACCTGCTCTATGTTGACTACGCTTCTTCCTACATCTTCATTTAATACTATGGCAAGCCCTCGTTGGCTCTCGTCCCCGCCGCTGTATATTATTCTATACTTATCACACCAGTAATCCCCGCTATCTTTCCATCTTACATCGCATAGACCTAAAATAGTTATATTTCCCCTTTCCATCTCTCGCTTAACATTCTCCAATTTCCCTGTCCTCATCATTGTCCTAACATTCCGCGTTCCTATTCTAACTAATTTGGTCTTATTCTCCTGCATCTTCTGTCCTGTTGCTGCTGGTTTACCCTTGCAAGGTTTCCGTGGGATGACGACCGCGGAAGCTTTGCCTCCCCCGCTGCCGGGCACGACACACGGCCGATTGGGCCGAGCCCTGTAGTTGCCAGGACTCAAAATCTCTGTATTGTCCATCATGTTAATCTTGGGAATGATAATTGAGGTGGTTTCCCGTTGCAATTCTCAATAGTGTTTTTAACGTGACACCATAACTTACTGGCCGCCCCTCTGGGGTCAGACAACGTTGCAGCCGCCTAACTGAGGAACAGAGGTTGCGTGGAGTACCTTTCGTCTGGCTCCTAACATTCGACCTATCTGGCATGGGTGACCCTACCAGGAGCAATTATTATTTCTCCCGCCAGAAAGGTTCTGAAGGTCATCGGAATGCACTTGCCCTTCCTCCTCGTCAAGATTGTAGTCGGGGGAGGGAACAAATGATAGGAAAGTGGAAAATGAATATATGAAATAAAATTTATAAAGGGGAGCCATCAAAGATAAATCTCTTTTTTGCGACAAAGGAGGCTGATGCATGCCTTCCTTCCCACTCGACCCATCATTGAGCTTCCAATGCGACTGCTAGGAAGAATATTGGCAGAGGTGGTCAGCACATTGCTGTGTCCATTCGATAGTGTCCCGCGCGGGGCGACGGACACCGCCCGCGCCTCTCGTCCATCTCCACCGACCGCTTCACCCTCACCCCGCTCGTTTCGTAAACTTTCATTAAGAGAGATGAAAGGAATATATAGAAGAACTGTATAGTAAAAAACTTAGATCAACTAAGTTAGACACAGAAAAGGAACATGACGTAGACGAAGATAGCTTAGGTCCAAGCATACTAGACAATGAGATAGAAAGGGCATTAAGGGAGATGAAGGTAAATAAGGCCGTGGGGGTGGATTATATTCCTGCGGAGCTACTGAAATGTTTGGGAAAATGTGGGAGGAAGAGGCTACATGGGCTGATTCGTAGTATCTATGAGGAAGGAATCTGGCTGGAAGACTTTGTGAGATGAGTTTTAGTTCCCATTCCGCAAAAAGGTTAAGGCTATCTATCTCCTGTGAAGACTACAGGACAAAAAGTTTGATATCCCACGCAGCTGAAGTTGTTCTAAGGGTCATAAACAAAATGATATAGAGTAAGGCAAATGATTACTTAGGGGATTATCAGTTTGGCTAGAGCGTGGAATTCGAAAAATCAGTTAGGCTCGCTGATGATCAAGCTTTAGTTCGTCAGTCAGCCAAGGGGTTGCAAGTATTGCTGAGTGAATTGGAAATTCATTGCAATAGGTATGGGATGAGAATCGATATTAATAAAACAAAGGTTATGCGATTTTCTAGATAGAAAAAGGCCAAGCTTAACATTAAAATAGGAGGACCAAAACTAGAGCAGGTAGAACAGTTTACGTATCTCGAAAGTGTTTTTTACCAACACGGTCTAAGTAGCAGGGACGTAAGGAGAAGAATTGCGCCAGGTAAAGAGGCTTTCACTAGGAGGAGGGAGTTGATGACGGGGACATTGAGTGAGGATATTAAGAAAAGACCCGTGATAACATGCATATGGAGCGTAGCTATGTACGGTGCGGACAAGTGGTAATGGAAGCAGGAGGGTAGACGTAGACTGGAGGCTTTTGAAATGTGGGTGTGGAGAAGAATGGAGAAGGGGAAATGGACCGAGAAGAAAACAAATGAGCAAGTACTTGGTATGGTGGGCGAGGACAGGGGTTTGTTGGGATAAATCCTATGGAGGCAGGAAAAGTGGATGAAGGGGGTATTGACCGGCAGTGGCAAGTTGAAGACTGTAATAGAGGGGAGAATGTTAGGCAAACGAGGAAAGAGAAGGAACAGGATAGGGATGTTGGACGGGATGAAGGGAGGAAGAAAGTACTCAAGAAAGAAATGAAGAGGGACCTGATGTAGAGTAGGATACAGGATTTAATGTTCTGTTAGGAGTAATAAAATATTTATTTGGTAGTTTTATCCATCCGAAAACCTACCTTAACCAGTAGATTACCTAATAATAAGAATCATTTGTTATTTTTTGCGAACTCGTTTTGGTCGCCACCAAGGCCCATTTCTGCTTGGAGGTTTGAGAATGTGTATGAGTTAAGTGAAATATATCTTTTTTCACTTTTCAAATCGTAAACGGCATGCAGCGCCTCCATCCGAATTTGGAGAAGACTGAAGAAGAAGTTTATGCTGGACAAGAGTTCTCATCAAATACGATTAAAATGGACTCGAATCATAATGGAAGAAGCGTTTCTTGCTTATTAAGAATATCTTTCGAGAAATATTCGTAGGCGGAATCGAAAAAAGAAAATGGAATATGGGAAGAGTTTTGCTGGTTAGCTGGATATCGCACACAGAGAGACGGGCATATGATGTAAACGTTCACCTGAAAAGCGGTGCGTCGAGGAAGGTAGAGCGATGTGCTTTGAGGGTTAATGCAGTCCCCTCAGGCGATTATTACACGATGGGTGGCTAGTATGGTTCTGTCGTTTACGCCGCGATGCATTAACAAACATGGTCTTCCCGAAAAGAAGTTAGACTGGGTTTATTAACAAAAATATGTTTCCAGAATTGATACATTCACTCAAAATTCTTCGAATGAGCACCCTTGTGCGTCCACCCAACGCTGCGAGTGGGTTTTCCACGCCTCGTACGTACGCCTTCTGGAACGTAGCGTCTGTAATGCTGCTAAGCTCTCTCGTCACGGTTTATTGTGGCGCGTCCACCGAGCAATGGTGACGTCCTTTCAGCGCGGATTTGAGACAGGGGAAGAGGAAGAAGCCTGTTGGGACAACGCCAGGGTTGGAGGGTGGTTGATGCATGGTCGAGAACCTCTCGGCAGATTCGCATGCGAGTTTTCTTTTGTTCGTCCGAGAGCAAGCGCGGCACCAACTTCGCACACACCTTTCCAATGCCCATAATTTAGGTCACAGGTTGATGCACATCACTTTTGGGGATCCAAAGTTCATCAGATCCCACGCGAACATTTAATCTGTGATCCCCGCCCAACAAAACCTTCACTCTTTCAATATTTTCGTCCCTTTTTGAGGTCGAAGGGCATCCTGAACGTTCGGGGTAGTCAACATCTTCTCTACCCCCCTAAAACAACTTGTTTGTCACTCAAAACAACCCGATATTCTCATGGCGTTATCACCGTAAGCTGCCTCGAGCATATCATGAGTCTCTTTCCCGGTTTTGCCCAGTTTAAAGCGAAATTTGACGGTGTAAAGCCTTTTCAACAACTGACTCATGACGGAGCGTAACGAGGTCACGTAATATAGGTTTCGCGAACGAGCAATCCGCTCTTTTTAAGGCTGGGAGCAAACTGCCACCGGTCTCCAGCCTTTTCCTAAGACTTCCCTCCCTCGAACCCAGTAGGAGAAACCGCCGCCCGTCCGTCCCTCTATTCGGGATGGATAAAGCCATACCAATTTTGGGACAGAACTGACACTCTTATCTTCGAATGAAGAGTTAATGAATTTTGCAAGAATATTTAGAAACGGCCCCTGTTATTGTCGCTGGGTGCCAGTGACGAGGGAATAGAATGTGTGGAATTAGAATCACTGGAACGAGGCGCCGCAATCGTCACTGCTGGCGACTCCCCCGGGGAGCGGCGAACAGCCGTCGCGGAATACCGCCCGCCTATCGCGGTCGCCCGAGTGTGGGCCCACGTGGCGGCCTTCGATGTCTTCCGAGAGACATGGCCTCCCCGCCCCGGGAAGACGGGCGCCCGGGGCGAATGGCCTCGCAGAGGAGGAGGAGGATGGCGAGGACTAGTAGGGGGTGGGGTGATTGCGTTGCCAGGGTAGTGGAGGGAGGTGGTCTCGAGGGGTGCGACGAATGCGAGGGGTGAAAGACGCGAGGGGGTGGGGGGTAGAGAGTGGTTGGGTGAGGAATAAGAATGGCAAACAAGGGGATCAATGGGGAGAATTTAATGAGTGGCGGGGGGTTGGGGTATGAAAGGGCGAGGCAGGACGGGGAGATGGTACCCTCGCTCGGGAGAGGCCGCGTGGTCTTCTCCGAGGTCCACAGTGGGGGCGGGGTAAGGCAAATGTGCGGGGCTGGGTCGAAGAGGCCTTAATTGAAACGTTCTCGGCATTACTCGAATCCACGATACCCGGGGGGGGGGCGAGAAACCCCCCCCCCCGCCAGTGCCATATCGAGATAATGAAGGGTTATACAAGGGTGCTGTCGAGAGTTCTTCCTGGAAAAATGGGTCATCATAAAAAATTGTACAGAATACTGAAAAAGGATTCATGGTATATACGTTATTATACGAGTAAGTGAGTCTTGCATCCGCGTGTTCTGCCGTGTGATTCACCGGTCAAGAATGACGTGGCCGAGTCACCGCTGGTGACTCGCCATGGACTACGGACTAGTGGTTGATTCCGAAACCCCCCCCCCTTTCCTGCCTGGAGAGGGTGTTGATAACGACGACGGGTGACAGATTTCATCCCGGAGAAGCCAGTCTGGGACTCGAGATCAGAGAGGCAGGTTGGGCTGGGCCCCTCCTTCAGGTTGGAAGCGCCAAGCCGTGTCAAGTGATATTTGTTGTAACCTCTGTCTGCCTAGAACACATTTGATTTGGGTTAAATCGGGACCGCCGTTGAGCGCTTTTTTTAGTTCTTTCTTTTCCCCCTATTTCCATCAACGAACTCCTCTCCACGTCATAACCCACCAAACTAAAAGCCCCCGTTTACCCTCGAGGCAACCACTCGAATCGTGGGGTACTTTCTCGTGTCGCCAATATCCCCTCGAAGACGCGGGGATACGACAACACTAATCTGATGTTTTCACAAAATTTCATCTCTATCTTGATAAAGGGTAAGTATTTTTTTAACTAAACCGCGGGAACTGATTACATGAGAAAACAATGCCAAAATATACGACGATAAATACTCTGTGAAGAATTTCTTTGCATTGACCTGGACTCGAAAACAAAACCCCTAATATGGGTAGGGATTCCTGACCGGGCAGAAGCCACCTGATCGTGCAATTCTCTGGCGACAACTCGACAGCGCGAATCTTACAACTCGAGTGCACATCGGATAGACTCGCGAATTTTTCACGGAGAAATTCTCGTAATTTAGGTGTTTAAAAGAATTCTCTATTTTAACTTTACTTTGCAACAGCTTAGCGTCCTTCGCCTGGAATTCATCATTGTTTCGATTTATTTTATACATCTTTAAAATATTTGTTGAGGTCTTTTCGCCCGTCCGTCACAAGACGGGTATTGCGACTCAATGGCGTAGTTCATAGAAAGATATGTTTGGCAAGCATGGTGACACTACCATCATCGAAAAGATAAGGATTAGCACCAGACATCGCCGTCATTCGCCCTGCCCCGCCCCCCTGCCCCCCCCACCGTCTCCCCCCGCCCCTCCTCCCTTCACGGGCCCCTCTCCTCCTCTCATTCCACGAAGAATTTCTACGGTGCCTCCCGTATAAGTTTCAACATTATTCCATAGCACACTAGTATATCCATCACTTACGATTAAATACTCCCTGTCATCCCTAATTCGTACACCTAATGAGAGCAGGAAATTAATTATGACTCTTCAATTGTTCCTGGCTCAACCTTGTGGAAATTCATTTTAATAAAATTAAGAATACAAAGTAACTGTGACAAAGTGACAGTGGAAAGTTACTTTGTATTCTTAATTTTATTAATTATGACATTTACTACGCCCCAGAGTCCTTTAAATGCAAATGGCACATCAATTACGATTAGAGCAGTTTACCGATGCGTAGGTATTAGGAGTCGGCACTGGCATATGCGGGCACTCGGTTCTTCCGATGCCTTCTTCGATCGCAATACTAGTACTACCGTTGACATGAGAAATCGATGCTAGGATGATTCACGGAAATACTCTTTTTGTGACTGCGAAGGAAATGTTGCCATTAGAGCCCTTTTACGACGTCATCCAACGCTAAGTCGGAGGGGCGTGCCAAGAGCGTCCCTTAGCAATTGAAAACACGGAGGGACGGAGTAAAGGGGGGGGCAGTCACGGGGGTGTCGCCGGGAGGGTGGGAAAGTCCCGGTTAATTGCGGGAAAGGAGCCATTTGAGCGAGGGGTGGGCGCCAACTCCTCGTCGACGACGTCTTGGCCCGCCCGGAGATCAACGGGGGGGGGGAAACCTCCTTCGCTCCCTCAGGAGACACTTTTTGCGCGAAGGCGCGTGAGGATGGACCCTCCCTCCCCCCACCCCCAATCGGGGGTGGATGTTTCACGATGATGAAAACACGAAATGCGATCCACCGCCCGTTGAGCGCCGCCCGTGCAGAGCCTAATTAATACGATATATGTGCCACAGCGTTTGCTTCTTCTACGCTTTACTGAGCAGTTACATTATAAAAACTTAGGACTACGATTACATTAAGAGCACTTGTTACTTGGCTTGCGTTTATGAAGGCTCCCTGGCGGTTAGTCTGGTGCGCAGCTTCCAAAATCGAGTTTTCCTTGTGGCGATAACAGAAAGACAGCAATTCCACAAATAATATTCACTGTGACTCACCCGATGAAGCCACGCACTGGTCGTGAATAAATCTTAATTTTAGAACTTCTGTGTATCTGTTATCACCACAAAGAAAAAATTCCACCGCGTAACGGCTAGCACAATGTCGAGTGTTTTTCATGCTTGGGAATGGCGCTCGCTCGCTCCCCTTTCCCTTCGGCGTCCCGGGATTCCAAACAGATGTAATCCCTTAAATTCGCGGCTGCGAATGCTCAACTCCCGGAAGCTGTTTGGAAAAAGAGATGGCTACCTGGCAAAGCTTGAGGTCAGAGCTAAAGTGGGCCATCTATGGCTCCGGTTGGTGCCTGCCTCACGCGAACACATCCCCGCACGCCAAACCCCTCACCTCGATGCCCTTTTTCGTTCTTCGGCTTACCTAGTTCATGCGCACCGTTAAGCACCTTTCATGACCGTTCAATTTTTTAGCTTGCTTAATTACAGTAAACATCGATTAGAAAACAAAAGTCGAAAAAAATGTAATCTTCGGCCTTCGCCCGCGAACCCCTCGTGAGAAAAGAAAGTGTTTACCAGTCGCAGGAGATTTCACTCGAAATAATTCTTCCCCGTGCACTATGTTATAAACCATGAACGGCCTCGAAGAAAGAAGTCAAAATAAATACTCGTTTCGTGAGTTCTTGTGAGTTAATAGACGAGAGACTGGGAAATAAGTGCGAGGGAGCGCAATGGCGTGCGGAGGGTGAGTGGCAGGGAGTGGAGGTGGTGTCAAACGACACTATTTATCATTGCGATCGGTCGCATCGTTAGAGGATTATTGATAAGTTCAACCCATTGTTTGTAGTTTGCGCTACCTGCGCTACCTGCTTGGCCCATCCATGATCCCATTCTGGTGCTAATCCCGTATGGGATTTTAAGCTTCTTTACATACTATATTTGCTGATGAGGCTGTTTTCGACGGATGCCAATAAACAGATATCCGCTCCCGAATAATGATGTCATTTCTTCCACCTCAGTTTACTTGCTAGAAAAAGAATAGCATTCACCTTTGGTAAGAGTCAGAGTCCCGTGGATTGGGCATCATGAGGAGGTGGACACTCCCGAACCCAAATAACAGGAAGCAAAGGATTCGGCATCTCGTAACACTTTCGACCGGGCAAGAACACAGTCAAATGTTCTTGAAAAACAGACATTGGGTGACCATTTACGTTTCACACCATGCCACATGAAAAAAATAATTAATATTTAGTTTCAAAAACGAAATCCAACATTTTTTTGCATTCACCTACGGGGTTAGCCCTAAAAATAAGTAGAATGATTTTTTTCCGCCGACACGTACGGCTGGAGTGGGGCAATTTGTGGCAGGCAAAGTCACCACCTTCCTGGGAAAGCAACGCGACCCGTGTCGGCATTCTGCGGGCCGTTACAGTGTGCGGATTACTACTAGATTGGACCCCTGTTCGAGGATCATATTATGAGTTCAAGATGCCACGTTCCATGGGGCTAAGATACGCGATAAAATGTTAGCCTCGGAAAATTAAGTTCGGAGACATTAACCAATGGTTAAAGGTACTGATGGAGATGGAGTTATGTCCTAAGGAATGTTTTTCCCTGGCACAAGATGTCCCTGGATGGTACAGAGGAGGTTGACGACGTAAAACTCCTTGGACGTCCGTCAACGATAATGTGCGACAAAAATATGCAAAAATTGAAAGACAGGCTCGATTCTAATCGACGCAGGAGTGTCCGAATACTAGGAGAAGAGAACAGTATTCGTAAAAACGCATTGCATCGCATGCATATAAGATATTAAGAGCCATGAGAGCCATGAGAGTGAGTTGTGTGTGTGTGTGTGTGTGCCAAGATGGCCCCTAAGGTGTGGGTCGGAAGATAGGAAGGCTGCTCGTGTGAAAATCTCTCGTTAATTCTCTTGGATCTCGCCCCATCCGCCCCAAAGACCAGGTGTGGTACCCCTAGACTTCTTTTTGTTCCCAAGAATGAAAAAGACCTTGAAAGACAACCATTTTGGAACTCTGGATAACGTCGAAGGAGCCAAGACGCCTCCCAGGAAGCCTACCGCGACTGGCGGGGGCGCTAGTACGCGGTGTGTTGACGCACCAAGGGAAGGTGCAGGAATTGAAGAATTTCAGTAATTTGTACTTTATTCTACAATAAATACTTTGTAACCTGGATGTATACTACTTATTTTTGTGACAAACCTCTCTGTACTTACATATTTTCGCGAGAGAATGAAATTGAAAGATATCAATGCACAATTTTGCTATGCAACTTTAATGTTGCGGTTGCGAGCTAAATTTTTCTTCTCGTATTTCCTCACTGTACCTGAAATGCTCGTGTTTGTGTAAGAATGAAAGCATTACAAAATTGAGATGGACCCTGTGAATTCGTTCCCCCTAGTCGTCAATGCCCTTTCACTTGACTTGCAGAAGAGCGGAGAGGAGGTGCAGCAGCCTTAAACATGGCGGCAGCAGAGGGGAAGGAAGGATAGGGAGAGAGAGGATAAAAAGGCGGTCAAGCGGGGAAGAGGAGAGAACGGCCCAAAATGGCTGCAAGGGAGGAAGGGGGCGCGCGGGAATTAATAAAGAAACGCCGAACAGCAAACAAGAGAGAAGGCTGAGAGTAGGACGCGATCTGCGACACTAGTCCGGGACCGTCCAAAACTTAGGTTAAATGGCTAGAATAACCACGACAGTGAAAACCAAAGCGAAACTAGGTCATGGCCTTGAATGTACCCTTCTCACCGATTTGCTAACGGTGTTTCGATATCCATGTTGATGGGGGAGCTCTCTCAAAGTACAACACTTTGCCCGTCGGATTATCACGTCCAATGATAATAAATCGTATATAGAATTGGCCGATTTATTTCTGCGATGAATGAAAATTACTTTTTCCAAAAAACTCCAAACTTACTCATGGTCCCGTCTGGTTCGCCATGTGCGCCATCAATAAATGACCGTATTTTATGAATTTTCTTTTATAAATATAGGGGAAGTTGTCGATGAATAATCTTATGAACACAGTATTTCAAATTCAATTGAGAATAACTTAAGTATAATTCTATGCACCTAAAAAAAGAGCCACCATCTGCCGAAGAGCCTAAATACTTTGGTACAGGTCGGGGGAGAGAGAGAGAGAGGAAGAGAGGGAGAGGGCTGAAGGCGGAAATGGGGTCAGGAAACAAATGCGGATGGAACAGCTGGGGAAAGATGTCTGCCAGCTCCTCGAGAGGAAGGATGATTGTGAGACGAAGGAAAATGATGCGTTTGTGGTGAGATGTCATCCGGTGCAGAGAGCTAAGATCGATGCGAAGAGGCCAGAGAGTGAGGGAGGAGATGGGGAGGCGGAGAGGTAATGACGACGAGGACGACCTCAATCGAGGAGCAGTCCCATGGTTGGCCTCATCCGTCAAAAGATGCCTCACACAAGGTTTCCATGGTTTGGATTCGAGGAGAGAAAAATATGTTTGGAAGTGTTGGAAAGGGGAATACGGCCCATAGACAGACTGATACGCGGGACTCCTCTCCCGGGAGACTCAATACGATGGTGCGAAGACAGGCACTTGAAATCCTTTCGGCCACGGCAAGCGCCGCGGACAATACAAGTCCAAGGGGAGCCCCGTCCAAGGCTTACCGAACTATCCATCTCCAAAACTCGCGAACCATTCGCACTCGCATCGTCGTGGCTCCTCGCGCTTGGTCCAAAGCAGCGAGCGCCCAACGGGCAAATATCAGCGGAGGGACGCAAAAACGCCACCGCCTCGAAGGAGAGCGGACGATCGTGAAAGGGAGTGAAGACATCCGTGGAGACGGTCACCCGTCCCATCGGCCGCAACACCACGCCAACACTATGCGGACCATGTTACCGAAATCAACGCGGTCAGTTCGTCATACGACATGATATAATTACTTCCAAAGATTTTAGAAAGATTATAACCAGAGGGCCGCTGATAATTTCCTACCGAATCATGAGGTTAACTCTACGAGGTTTGAATAGGATCCCTTGGATCCCCCGGGTCCCTAGCATTGCCAACCACCACCCACGCCTTAAAGAGAAGTCGAGGTGACAAATGAATCACGTCTGGGACCATCAATCGGTGTCCGCGAGAGGAGGGAGCGGGGGGTGGTCGGGGGCTGCTGCCTGGGGCGTGTCCACATCAGGCCCTGGACGATCCCATCCATCGAGGAGGAACCATCTCGTTCAATCGACACCCGAATTAATGCCGCCCCCCGCACGAGGGCTCTCACCTCATTCCACTTTCTTTCCTCTCTCACTCCAGGGATAGGATGAGGCCCCTCTGCCCCCTCCCTCTCCCCTCCCCCTCTCTCAAGAGGCTGCGCGCCACAGTCGCAACGCTCCGTGGAAATCGATGGCAGTTGGCCGCTCCCACCATTCCCAACTCACCCTCCGTCCCCCCTCCCGCTGGGGCATCCCCTTCCCCCCTAATACAAGCCCCCACCCCAAACACGCACTACCTTCTTCCATTGCACACCCTCATTCTCCCCCTCCTCCTCCACCCTCTTTCACCGGCCATCTCCTCCACCACCCCTCGTAAAATTTTTCTCTTATTTTAATTCACCAACAATGCTACAAGGAGCTACGTACTAGTTACCTCTTTTATTCGGATATATAATGGCATGCCCTCAATGGCCTACACCCAAAAGAAATTGTGAGCGTGTGTGTGTGTGTGTGTGTGTGTGTAAATATATATATATATATATATATATATATATATATATATATATATATATATATATATATATATATATATATATATATATGAGTACTTTCTTCCTCTACTCTTCATCCCGTCCAACATCCCTATCCTGTTCCTTCCCTTTCCTCGTTTGCCTAACATTATCCCCTCAATCACAGTCTTCAACTTCCCGCTGCCGGTCAATACCCCCTTCAGCCACTTTTCCTGCCTCCATAGGATTTCTCTCACCAAACCTCTGTCCTCGCCCACCATACCAAGTACTTCCTCGTTTGTTTTCTTCTCTGTCCATTTCACCTTCTCCATTCTTCTCCACACCCACACTTCAAAAGCCTCCAGTCTACATCTATCCTCCTGCTTCAATGACCACTTGTCCGCGCCGTACATAGCTACGCTCCATATGCATGTTATCACGAGTCTTTTCTTAATATCCTCACTCAATGTCCCCGTCATCAACTCCCTCCTCCTAGTGAAAGCCTCTTTACCTGGCGCAATTCTTCTCCTTACGTCCCTGCTACTTAGACCGTGTTGGTAAAAAACACTTTCGAGATACGTAAACTGTTCTACCTGCTCTAGTTTTTTCCCTCCTATTTTAATGATTAGCTAAGCCTTTTTCTTTCTAGTAAATCGCATAACCTTTGTTTTATTAATATTGATTCTCATCCCATACCTGTCGCACTGAATTTCCAATCCACGAAACGAAGGAAACGAAAGCTTGGTCATCAGCAAACCTAACTGATTTTACGAATTCCCCGCCCACTTTCATTCCTACCTCGAGTTCTTCCCATGCCTCCTTAATCATTTCCTCTGCATACAGGTTGAACAGCAACAGTGATAAGGGGCAACCGTGCCTTACACCTCTTCCTAACACTGCCCAACCGGACTCCCTGTTCCCCACTCGTACCTGAGCAGATTGAGAGATGTCCAGGTAGCGGATTAGCCTCCTTTCCCTCCAATCTATTCCTATTTTCTGCGATATACTCATTAGTTTTTCCCAATTCACTCCATCAAACGCTTTTTTGAAATCTACGAAACAGGCAAATACCTCCTGATTGTGTTCTATATTCCTCTCGATTAATAATCTCATTACTGCAATGGCATCGGGTGTACATCTCCCCTTCCTAAACCCAAACTGATCATCCCCTAGGTAATCATTTTCCCTACTCTCTATCCTTTTGTTTATGATCCTGAGAATAACTTTAGCTGCGTGGGATATCAAACTTATGGTCCTGTAGTCCTCACATGATGTAGCATTTACCTTTTTCGGAATAGGAACTAAAACTGATCTCACAAAGTCTTCCGGCCAGATACCTTCCTCATAAATACTACAAATCAGCCCATATAGCCTCTTCCTCTCACATTTTCCTAAACATTTCAACAGTTCCGCGTTAATGTTATCCACCCCTACTACCTTATTTAGTTTCATCTTCCTTAATGCCCTTTCTATCTCAATGTCTTGTATGACTGGACCTAAGCTGTCTTCCTCTCCGTCATATTCTTTTTCAATGTCTAACATTGTTGGCCGAAGTTCTTTACTATACAGTTCTTCTATATACTCCTTCCATCTCTCTTGGATCTTTCCTGCGTCAACTATTACCTTACCCGCCTTATCTCTAACTGTTAGCATAGATCTTCCTTTCTCACTTGCCGATAACAATTTAACTTTGCTGTACAGCGCACCGATTTCACCCTTCCTATACAGACTTTCTATATCCTCGCACTGCGTCTTCCACCATGCTTCTTTTGCTTTATTTGTTGCTCGCCTCAATGTATTGTCTAATTCTTTGTACTTCATTTTGCGTATATCTGTATTTACATTCTTCCATTTCCGCCGCTCATCTATCTTTGTAATCATCTCATCCGTAATCCATGGTTTCCTAATCCTTTTAGCGTTAACGGTTAAATAGTGTCTTTTACGGCTTTAGACGGCCCTTTCTTAATACTTTCCCATTTTTCTACGATGGTACTTAGCTCTTTACCATCCTCCATGAATTCCTTTACCGCCTGTTTGTATTCCTTCCTTTTCAAACCATTTAATACTTCTACAATCCATTTTCTGACTCGCCGCCCCTGCCTTATCTTTTTGAAACGGACGCTACATTTCATAACCACTAAATTGTGGTCAGAGTCCGCATCCGCTCCCGGGAAGCTGTGGGAATTTATCACACTGTTCCTAAACCTGTGTCTAACCAGGATATAATCTGGCTGATTCCTTTCTGAGTCACCTAGCATTTTCCATGTATACCTGCGTCTTTTGTGGTGTCTAAACCAAGTGTTGGGGATGACTAGCCCCTGTCTCCTGCAGAACTCAACTGCTTTCTCCCCGCGGTCATTCCTCGTGCCAGAACCGTGGTCCCCGACCTCATCACCATCTCTTCCTTCGCCTACCGTCGAATTCCAATCCCCCATCACTATCAAATGTTTCTCTGCAGGAACACACGCGATTATGTCCTCTAACTGATCGTTTATCGTATCGACCTCTTCTTCCTTGAGGTTCCTCGGTGGAATGTATACCTGAATAATAACCGAGTTCGTCGGTTCTGCTTTTATCTCTACTAGTAGAATTCTATCCGCTACCTGCTCTATGTTGACTATGCTACTTCCTACCTCTTCATTTAATATCATGGCTACCCCTTGTTGGCTCTCGTCCCCGCCGCTGTATATTATTCTATACTTATACTCCAGTAATCCCCGCTATCTTTCCATCTCACCTCGCATAGACCTAAAATATCGGTATTTCCCCTTTCCATCTCTGGCTTAACATTCACCAATTTCCCTGTCCTCATCATTTTCCTAACATTCCACGTCCCTATTCTAACTAATTTGGTCTTCTTCTTCTGCGTCTTCTGTCCTGTTGCTGCTGGTTTTCCCTTGGAAGGGTTTCGTGGGATGACGACCGCGGAAGTCTTGCCTCCCCCGCTACCGGGCACGACACAGACCGATTGGGCCGAGCCCCGTAGTTGGCAGGACTCAAAACCTCTGTATAGTCCATCATGTTAATCTTGGGAGTGATAATTCAGACGGTTTCCCGTTGCCTTCCTCAATAGTGTTTTTTAACGTGACACCATCACTTACTGGCCGCCTCACTGGGGTCAGACGCCATTGCAGCCGCCTCACTGAGGAACAGACGCTGCGTGGACTACCTTTCGTTTGGCTCCCAGCTTTTGACCTATCCGGCACGGGTGACCCTACCAGGAGCAATAATTTTCACTCCCGCCAGCACAGCTCTAAAGGTCATCGGAACGCACAAGCTGTTCCATCACGTCAAGGTTGTAGTCCGAGGAGGGAGATATATTCCAAAGAAACTGCGGGAGATGCCGCAACAGTAACTTTAACGGCTTTAAACGGCTTTAACGTAACGGCTTTAACCTCGTGGACTGTGGCGCCTTGCGCACGACTTCGAATGCCTGTGACATTGTATGTACGGTATTTCGTCACAACATCTTGTTCCTTTAAAAGCCCCAAAAATTTCAGAGTTTAAGAGGACGCCTCGGTAGCTTAAGTGGCTAAAGCACTCGACCGGATATTGAGGGATCTGGGTTCGAATCCCAGTCAAGGCGAATGATTTTTACACTCTGAAATTGTTGCATTGAGGGAGATATATATATATATATATATATATATATATATATATATATATATATATATATATATATATATGCATACCTATACACACACCTTAGTATAGTTTCACTGCCATTTCTCCCTTCCATCGTCCACCGCATTACAATCCCCCGACATCCGAAAGTCTCCTACGTGTACATCCTTTGATTGACCGCCGTCTTTTTTCCTCTTCATGGATGCTTTTTGGCATGTAGACCTCAATAGTGACCGAGTGCGTGGGCTCAGCTTTTGTTTCTACCAATGATATTCCAACACTCGCTTGTTTAATGTTTACCACTACCCTTTCCACCTTTTCGTTCAATATTATTGCCACCCCTTATTGCTCCCGTCCTGTCCGCTACCAATTACTCCATAACTATTACTCTTGCAATCCCCGCTATCCTTCCATCTCACCTCGCCCAACCCTATGACATCTATTCTTCCTCTCTCCAACTCCTGATTAATACTATTAATTTTCCCTTCCCTCAAAATATTACTGATATTTCACGTTTCTATTCCCCTTCCCCGCCGGGCACGACGCGCGGCCGGTCGGCCCGAGTCTCGTCGTTGCATCTCGAATTATCTTTGCAAGGATTTTGGACGTTGACGACCTCGAAAGCCGTGTATCCCTCTCTCCGCCGACGCAAGGTCCAGTGGGTTAAACTCCCGTGACTAAAAAGCGGCCTAGATTTGCTACGGCCTGTTGCAGCTTCCAAAAAGTCAAATTATTTGGAATGATAATTTTGCAATATAAAAATGTGTGAACGGTTGATATTTCAACTATTGAAAAATAATCCTTTTCCAGTAAACGCTTCCTTAGGAATTGAAAACTAGTCTTGCGTAAAGAGTAATTCGACTGTTAGTATAGATAGAATAATGCGGGATAATAATCACCTTATTCACACATCATTTATGAGGGTCGAGAGCAGTGAATTAATTATATTTCTATCCGTACAGGAACAATCACGAGAGTCTTAATGACAAATATTTTGACTGAAATATTACTGAATATGAGAAATAAAAATCAATACCCATTAAAGCAGCTGCGAACCTTCAATTTACGTAAGTGTCCGATTGAAAGGGAAAGTCCTCCGGGCACTTGGGCAAGGGAGTATTATACAAGCGCCCCCTTTTCAAATTCGTGGCCCATTGTGGAATTCATTCTTAGCGGGGTAAGCGCCATTGAAGTGTGATATATCACAAAACAGTTGCAAAGCCCACAGCACTCTTAGTTCTCCAATCATTATTTCATTTAGCGACCAAATGATGACAGTGTTTCGAACTGAGGATAAAATATTGTGTGATTCATGTTTATGGCGTTTTAATTAGCGCCGGATTTCCATGGGACCACATGGACCAATTGAGGCCAAAAACCACCAAATATCTGCACATGAGCGGAGTTGCATAAATATTTTGTGATAAATAGCAAAAGGCGTAAGGAAATCAAAGTTCCCAGCTATCAGCTTGATTTTTCCACATTGAAATGAAAAAAAGATTGATCTTGACGTAATCTTCTATCGCTTATATTGCAACATATATTTTTTAGACGTGACACCCGGCGGAGGATATTTGCCGAAATATCATCTCCTCTTAAAAATATGAAAACCATCAAATTTATCGCTTCTCAGGTTTGATTGTTTTTGAGCCATCGTGCCGAGGCCTTTCACAAACCCACAGAGCATTCGAAAAACCGTGAAAGTGTTTGAAAATAAATCACTTTGGCATACCATCAGATTGTGGTTGGGGGAACTCGAGAAAGTTATTTTTCTTGAAATTCCGACTTAAAATATTTTTCATGGAAATTATAGTTTCTCTTTCATAGCAAATATAGAAAGTAAAGTGAGAAATTAAAAAGAAATCCGAAAATAAATCGCAAGAAAGAGGTTGAATCAATTCACACGTTGCATTTTCTTAATTGCTCGCAAACCCCTTCCCACCTGTTTACGCCTTGGAGGAGAGCCAAACCTCTGAATGCGGGATCGGGAACGCGTCATTGGATGTGGCCGTGACACAGATGGGATAAGGCGATTAGAAGGGGCGACAACTGACGACCTCTGGCCCCCAGAGCACAGGCCGGAGGACGGCAGCGGCCCTGCAGCGGCCTTCCCAGCGACGCCACTAATTGGTCTGCAATTCCGATTGCTCTGCCCTCCCCGCCCCGCCCGTCGACCCTCCATCATGTCTCCAACCCACCCCCGCGAAAACATCCCTCCGGTGCACGCCCGGCCTGCACGGACGACGGACGAAGAGGGTGCGGGGCAGAGCCGAGGTGCGCCCTAGAAAAATGCACCAGGAAAATAGAATGCGCAATCCTAGTTTTGCCCACTTCACCAACGCTTAGGCGTGGCGAAGGAAATTAGCATTTTATCAATTTCCTCAGAGATGGAATTTGATAGGGAGGTTGATAGAGAGGCAGTCACCAGACTCTATAATATTCGCTAGATCGTTGCACAACCATTTACAATTGGTAAAATATTGGACACTCAAACGGTCGAGGCCATGCTGGGCAGTGCTTCAGGCGCGGGAAGTTGGTCACGTGACATGCAATCCGGTCCCAGGGAGCACGATCTCAATGCTCGGCAGTGACCGTATCGCCCGTCGGCGTAATCCAACCCATGAAGTCTGATTTGAGGTAAGTAAATTTTACTGCGGGAGGATAGATATTCTAACCTCTGAAGCGGCCGAGAATGAGGAGAAAGCGCATTCCGCTTCATCCATCGTGGCGCGCATCAAACCGCAAGCGACCGTGCTACAGGACGCTTGATTAAAAACTCTGGAGAAATAAATTTTAAGGCAAACCATCTCCAAAGAGTCGAAGCGTCAAGGCTTGACTTTAATACAGGGTTCTACCCACGCCAGAATGTGGCATATTTATCGATTCATTTGCTAAACTAATATTATATAAGGTCTGTTCAACAAAAGATGACACTGATTGAATAAATACTGGTCCGCTTTCGAATTCCGTGCGGAACAATTCTTTCAGTCTGCCGCCTTTGAGTCTGCGGTACCATTTTGTTGAGCGCCTTCGATAGTTTCAAATCGGCGTCCTTTCAAAGTGAATTTGAAGTTACTAAATAAGAAAAAAAATCCGTTGGAGCAAGATTAGGGGAGAAGGGTGGCTGGGGGGTTGTAGTATTTTAACCGAAAAGTTGTAAACAATCAATGATGCGTGCGCCGCTGTGTTGTCGTGATGAAAGCATCAATACTTGTTTTTTCCACATTCGTGGTCTCTTCCGCAATATGGCGGGTCTTAACCTTCTCATAGCCTCTGTATAGTCCTGCCCATTCACTTTTTGGGGACATATTCATGATTAATAATCCCTTCCAGATCGAAGAAAACGATCAACATCACCTTCACGCTCGATCGCAACATCCGAGCTTCATTGGGTGGTGGGGCAGATGGCCCCGTCTTCAACTGTGGAGACTGGCCTTTGGCTTCTTTATGAAAACCATAAACTTAGGATTCGTCGCCTGTGACAATTGTTGGTAGTAGTTTTGAGGGGAGGCGACCGACAGCTGAGGTCATTTGCGCCATAGGGGATGGATAGGAAAGGATGAAGGGTGGAGAGAAACCCGGTGTCGGCATTAGCCTACTCTTTACGAAAGGCGCCAAGGGGTCCGCGGCTTAACGTCCCATCCGACGGACGGCGTACTCACTCAAAGTGCCCTCCACAAAGCACCTCAAGCAGGGATCGAGATACCTCTGAAAAATATTCAACACCGCCGGGATTTGAACCCGGGCCCTCTGGGTGGGAAGCCAGTACGCTAGCCCCCGCACCATCTCGATCCCCCTGTGACAATTGTTTTCAAGAGGTTTCGATCGTCGTTTGAACGATCGAGCAGTTCTTGTCTGATGTCAAGACGTTTTTGCCTCTGCCCATCCGTTAACACTCGTGGCACCAATGCGGACGCTATGCGCTGCATGCCCGCAATTCCTGTCGAAATGGTGGAATATGATGCAACACTAACTATATCAACTTCATCGGCAATCTCCCTGACAGTTAACATACGGTTTGCCCCCCTTATATCATACGCACTGTTGATGTGGGCGTGGTTTATTGACGTTGATGGTCGTCCAATTCTCGATTATTCATCGGTCGTGGTTTTTCCAGACTGGAAGCGGTTGTGCCAACTAAAACGCTAGGCCCGACTCATAGATTCACTGCCGAATGTCTCTTTAATCATTGCGTAATTTTTAGTTGCACTTTTTCCGAGATTAAAACAAAGTTCAATGCCCTGCTTCTCTAACACATAGTATTTTTTCTGATTCTCTAACACCTTCATTCTCACTGACAAAAGGTTTTGTACAGCAACGGTGTGCAAGCGCAGACAGGAATTGCTGTTGTGCGGAGACAAGTCGAGATAAAGGGGTTTTTTACTTCTCACAGAACCCGCACTGGTTGTGATCTTCCAAGCGCTTCGCTTGTTGACCAGTCTCATATTTTTGTACACAGCGTCTACTTGTTGGCTGCAATACAGCTTTACACTGCATCGCGATGCTGGAATTAAACGATAATTGGATCGAAGTTTTTATGCGTAAGACCCTCAAATTTTTAACAGCATGCCTGCGCTTCCCTTCCGTCGCGATGCACCTAATCTGCACTTCATACTGGCCGGAGGTCAAGTGCGAGGGAACGGGGTGCCTCCGAGGGTAGCCTCCGAGCATCACGACTTCCAGGTCAGGGTTCCTCATTCCCATCTCTCCCTCGCTTAGCTTGGAGCTACACGTAATCTGCAAGGGGTAAAGCAACTACGTCACTAATACAAACTTAAAGAGGCATGCCCTTCCCCAAGATTTTCCCAACCCCAAGCTGGTTTCATTCCTTTTACCTTTAATTCACATTTTATTTTTTGACAGAAGTACTCAACTTTGAAAGTACTTTCAAGTACCTTGTACAATTACTGTACTCTTTGATCAGAATAGCCGGACTTACACTTGAAGGCTTGACATAGCGGATACTCAAATTATTCCGTACCAATGAATTTATTTTCTACGAACATTGAAGTACGTGTATCATTTGAACTCATTAAAAGATGCAATTAAAAACTTTGGTGTGACGCACGTGACGAGAGCACTGGACAGCCAACAATGCCATAGCTGAAGTCCTCAAGCACTGATGTGTGGAGTACTATGCGCATTGTACTGTATGAAGAACCCTGCTAATTACACTCCTTTTTATTTTGTCCGAGCGGCTTCGCTCTCACGGCGACATCAAGGATCATTACATCAGCTATTACAACCGATTAATGCCTAAGAGCGAAGCGGGCTTCCATGCAACATGGAAGTACCTACTGTGCCATTTACTGCGTTACTTGTCACTAGAATGTTACTGATAACAAGGCAGAACGCGAATCCTTCTGACCTTCACCCCATTTCTAAAAATAATTCCCCGTCCTCCCACCCCAAACGCCATCCCCCCCCCGGTAGAAGGGGGGGGCACCCACGCTCCCTCGCCCATCTGCACGACATCACATTGCGGCGTTGTCTCGTACTTTTGCTTCGCTCTCTGAGAGAAGCTCCACGGTGTAAATGCGACATCGCCAATGCCTAAATCCACACCCTCCAATGTTTCATCGAACTGAGGGGGATGAAACCTTACGGGGTACTACCTGGGGGTTATGAAGCGGCTATGAGAGAGAGAGAGAATCAGGCGAAAATGGCCCGAACTGTGGAGGATTGGTTGACGAGCGGTTCATTCGCCACAACTACTCATTCTACTACTCTGAAAGTTTTCAGCCAAAATCAAGACCTTTGTGCTTCCCCACCCATCCTGCTACTCACCAGACCTGGCCCCATGTGACCTTTTCCTGCTCCCCAGCCTAAAAACCCTGCTCAAAGGAAAAAGGTTTACCACCATTCCAGAGATGGAGAAAATTCGACGGAGGAGCTTATGAGCATTCCGGAAGAAGCATTCCAGGACTGTTTCAAAAACTGGCAACACCGTTGGGATAAGTGCATATGTATACGTTGGGAAGGAGACTGCTTTGAAGAGGGAGACACTGGCCAATAATTTGTTAGTGAAGTATTCTCTTGTAATAAATAAAGTTTGAAATTTTTATTTTAATCTCGTAAATAAAACTTGCGGGCAATGACGCGTCAACGCCTACAAAGAGACATCCATGGTGCGCGCGCAAATGCGAATGCCTTTTCGCATGGAAAAGGCAACAACAGGATTCGAACCCGGATACCTCGATCGACGAATTTGCGTTCGAATCATGGCCTTGGTGAGACATACATTTTTCTCTGAACTGTCTCAATTTGTGTGCATCGTACATTTAAACAGATTTAAAAAGTTTAAGACTTAAATAGATTGATAAATGGACGGATGTGCCGAGGAGAGGAATGCCCAAGACAAAATGAGCATTGCAGCGAATGAGCCCACCAACGGCTCATAGAAGAAAGGTTCCCACTGAGCGTGATCACGGGAAAAGGGAGGAAACGGCTCGAGACAGAATGTTTCTTGGTCTCACAAAATACCTCTAAGGGTGATTCTTCACGTACGTGTTCGCAGAGCATCGACGCGAGCACCGAAAGCACAGGACTGGAGGCAGCCCACGTCCATTCTCGAGTGCTTCCACTCCCTTCATGCGATGGGGATTCATGACTGAAGGGAGGACTTCATAAAGCTAATGCTGAAAAAAGGGCCCACCCACTTAAGTGTACTGAAAGGGCATCAGATGAAATATCAATGAGCAAGGACAATTTTAAATTTCACAGTAAATAGAATAATCAAATCATATTTTGCAAAAAAAATAATCTTCATTCCTTACATTTTACGAGAAGTCCCACTGTTTTTCTTATAATTGGAGAGTTCACTGCTAATTATGCGCGATTTCAAAAATTGTTAGAAAAAAACTGCGAGGAAAAACTATTAGGGCGCATGGCACTTTCAACGCGGAACTGAGTGAAACTAGCACGAGATTGGAGGCATGCCGACATACAAGGTACGAGTTCACTTTCATGAGGACGCATGCGTTATCATTCCTCATAAATGGTTCGTCCGTGAGCGTAAAAGGACCTGAGAGACCATCCCAAGGCTTTGTCGACGCAAAGAAAGGGCATTACAACACGTAATTGAATGAAGTAATGGACACGTTGAAGATTTGTGGGGAATAGAAGACCCCAAGGATTCACTGCAATTCCCCGAGTTCAATTAATCAAATACCGTCGCCTGCATTGCAGAATATTGATAATATTTCACACGGGAAGTTACGAGAGATGAATGCGTATGCGGTGGCGGCCAGGGAGAAAGGGGCGCCTTTGGAAGCGAAGGCGCCACACGGGGAGGCGCCTCGTTTCGCACTTCGCCTCCGCTGCCTTCGTTGAAGGAGCAGTGCTGCCAGTCGGGGAGAGGAGGAAACTCCACTTTTGAGCGGAATAGCATTGATCTGCAGAGAGAGTAGTAAGCAGACGAAGGCATCGGAAAGGACTCGTGGGTGAGGGGCGTTTTTCATATTGTCTACATATGGCGCCACGGAGAGACCCGGAAATGGAGTTTACGCCTCGGATCTTCAGGTCAGCGCGGGCAACTGGCGGCGGGGAGGGGTCATCCCCCCAGAAATGGAGCGGACCTCCTCGCGAACAGTTCAATGCGCTCCCCGAACGCCTTGCTCTCCTTATTGGTCATCACACCACTCCCCTCCGAGTTTCACGATGTATTGATTGATCCCTCGATGTCACGATTCCATCACAGTTCTACGCACACACCCCTCTGCAATTCTAAAATTCCACAGTTGCCAAGGAAAGCTTAAAAACCATACTGTGGCTGTACGGTCGATTGAAACCACGATTAAACCGTCTGGAATAAGCGGAATCTGCATATACTCTCAAGTCTCTTTTATAACAAAAATAAATATCTACCTAAGTAATTATCTGATAAACTTGTGCTCATTTACAGTACTTTGCAGAGTGCCAACACCAGGGGAGATAATATCTACTTAATGGCACGGCACGGTAACTTAAAGCAAATTCTTTCATGTTAACAGCCTGTACTCTCTGAAACACTTTGCCTAAGGTCATTAAAAATTTCCGGTCACTCACCTTATCCAAAAACAGATCAATACTCATCAAATCACTCATCAAAGATTTTACACGACAAAAAACTTCTCTATAAATTATTCCTCTGCAGACATAGATATTCTCAATCCCTCTTTACCTGCACACCTTGCCTTGCAACATATTATAACCTATTTTACTTTATTACGTATATCTGTATATTCATATGTTTTTATTGTACTATACTCCATTGTATATGGTATTGTACATATGTATTGTACTGTACTTCATACTGTTATATATGCATATTATTATTATCTTTACTATCTTGAAGGGTTTTTGCAGGTTTTTCACGCCCCCATCCCCTTCTTGAGGGTGTTTTCCTGTGTGGGTTCTTACTAGGGTCTTCATGTCTGAACTCCCGTTTATATTTTCCCATAAAATTACATCTTGTGCTGTTTCTTTTATCACGCATATTCGCTTTACCATTTATTTATTTTTATACCGCTTTATACGTCCTCGTATTATTATTATGTACTTAACGAAGGGTTAAACTGGAATAAGGGGCCTCATGGTCTCAATTTCGCCCTAATAAAGACGTTCATCCATCTCTAGAACGGATATTAACCTCATATTTACGTGTATGTACGCACAGAAGATTATCAAGGCTTTTTATGGCAAGGAGTTTTATGGCAAAATAGGAGGACAATATTTAGACCGGCGGACAAAAAGTAAGGATGCAAGGAAATTGACGCCGACATCGAAGGAATCGAATCTGCGACAGAATTTGTGAGAAGGACGCCGATTAAAGATGCATGGAGAAGATGAGTCAGGACCATAATGCAGAGTTTTCATGGTTCTGAAATGAGACACTGGCGGTGCACAGATGAACGCCGTTTGGAGGCTTTTGAGAAGCAGGAAAGGAGGAAATAAGAGTGAGGGAAGTGTTGTGCAACGGAGGGAGAGAACGTTGGGAATTCCGTAAACGGCGGAGAACGAGAAGAGAGGAGTATCAACGAGGGGGGGGGAGTAGGCGGGAGGGGGTGCGGACACGGGGTGGGGGGGTGAACGGCATTCGGGGCCGCGGAATGGAAGGGTTTAGGAAGAGGAATGTGAGGAGAGAGCATCGGGAGGGAGGCGGCGAAGTGATTGAGGCGATGGGACCGTCACTCGGACCGTCAAACTGTTTCTAATGTTGATGATCACTTTATAAGATCTTGTTTCTTAAGCTCAAGTAGAGACTTGAGTAATTAAAAGGCACAAGTATCACCGCATCAAAGCTCGACACATTGTGCGATGGAAATAAATGGTTGGCTGCCTCTCGCTTAAATTGCAGCCCTCGGCGATGGTTTGGATGAGGAAGAGACGGAGGAAAGGACAAGTTCACTCATCACTCACTCACTGCGCCTGGATTGATTGGAAGCATTTTTCCGTGGCGCGGCATGGGTCACCTTTCCTCCCCTCCGGATGAAAAGCCCCAAAGGGCCCCAACACGCGTCGACAACGCGAAAGAATCCAACCCTTGACATCTGTCGTTTGCTAACGAGAAGGCGCCAATTGAGCGCGATCGCATTCGTAATAATTTATGTCTATGTAAGGGAAAGAGGTTAAGGAAAAAATCGATGGGGAGGAGAGAAGGGGTGGGGGTGGGGAGGAGGCGACCAATGAGGATCCATCTCCTTCTGTGGGCGAGGAGCGCGGACGACAGGAGTGGCGACCGCAAATCTGCTCTGACGGCGCCATAACTGCGGAGTTCCCTAGTTTTGGCGCGAGGGGGGCGGGGGGGGGAGGAGGAGGGGGTGAGGAAGGGAGGGAGGAGCTCCCTTTCCTATCGGTGGCGCTCACAGCCAAACTGCCATTAAGACCCATCTCCTCGCCCGCTGGTACGTATTACAGCATTTCAACCCTCATATACTCCCGAAAACCTTTCGCCTGGCCATCCGAATGCGGCCGCCCCCACCCTCGCTCGCATCATCATAGCTGCTCCTCATGTCCACTAGTGCTGTACCCACCCTCCGCCCCCCCTCATTCCCTCTCCTCGGACACGCCCACTCGTGCCAACCCTCCCTCCGGAATAACCTTCGCCACCCTCGTCCGCCCCCTCTCAACCGCCGCCGTCGTCCTCCGCAAACACACACACCCCCTCCCTCCCTCCTTAAAGGGGATCGACCCCTCTCCACTCCCCGTCCTGCTTTCGCATCTCCATATTTGCCTCATTCTTTGGTGAAAATAGGAATTAATTCCTCTCCCTTCGTCTGCGACAGTGGGAGGGGGTGGCGATCCCCCCTTCCCCGCCTACGCGTGCTCTCTCGACCGAGGGAGCGGGGTGCCCCCTGCAACGGATCTCGCCCACCCCTCGAGCCCCCTCCCAGAACAAGGTCCTTCGCGAGCAGGCACAACGACCAACATCCGCCTTAGAACAAGGAGGCACATATGTGTATTATTAAACTATTAAGTAGAAGTATTCCTTCGAGGAGTTAATACAGTGCTGGCAATCACGTGCGTGAAACTCGTGGGTTTTTTTTTCCATTGAGTATCATCTAAATTCGCTTCGCGTTAGAATGAATACAACTATCCCCCGAGACTGACATTTTCACTGCCAAACGCACGAATATACTTTCACAAAATGTGTGAGGGGAAGCGGTGGACGGCAATGTCTGCTGCTGTGAATCACAGGTTCGGAAACGAAATACTACGATACGACTCCACTCTTTGGCTGCACAACATTTTTGAGAATCTCCGGCGCGTAGATGACGAATGCTTTTGGCGCACTCGCCGTCCAACCGAGGACGACTGACTTCCTCCGCCAATCCCCGTCTAATATTCAAGCAGGCAATCAATACGGCGCACGTACGCCTCGGAAATTACAAGTCTCGACCTCGAATCCGCGGCACACATCCGCAGAGTGCCCACCCACCAACACGCCCTTCGGTCTCACGGGGGGGAAGCACTTCGATGGCGCTTCGATGGCACTCTCCCCGGGGAGGCACATCCATTCCGAACGAGGTCCCCCGGATCCACCCGCCCCCCAACTACGCGGCACCGCCGTGTTTTGTCCCGCCAGGGAAGTTCTCGCAACGATTGCTGCCCCTCCTCTCGGTCGCCTTCTCTTCATCCCCCGCGAGACACAGAAGAGGGGCGCGGGGGCAGAGGAGGGCCGGGCCCCGTCCACTTCCTTGCCTCCCCGGCCGAGGACGGGATTTCACTCGCGCCCGGCCGGCATTGGCTCCTCGGGACGGCCGGAGAGCACTACTCGTACTTACGGCGCGGCGTGGGCAGAGATGGGGCGGTGGGGGCGGAGATGGGGCGGCGGGAGCGGAGATGTGGAGAAGAGGGGCGGTGGGGACTGAGATGAGGCGGCGGGGGGAGGGCGCAATAACGGCGACGGCGAAGGGGAACACTCCCGTCCCGACCGCATGCGGCGGTGAGGCGCCACTGGGCCTCCATCCCAACGGCCCCAATGCGCACGCGCCCCTGGCTCCCAGTCGCACGCCTCGGGTCACTCTTGTGTGCGGCCAGCGGGGGTGGGCGACCCAGTGGGGAGACACGCCGTGCCAAGTGACTCCAGGTGCCCTCCTCGGCCCCTCACCCCCTGGGCTGCAAACCCTCCCGAGTGTCTGAACCACAGGGAGGAGGCATTGTGGCCGACGGCTCAGACCGTGACGATTTGTCCACGGGTTGTGTCGCGCGGATCTACATCTTTCCACATTTTTGGAATGAATGTCGATCAAGAGCAGCGAGATTCGGAGGGTGCGCAGAGTCGGAGAGTCGCATCTGTCGAGACGCGGCAACTGGGGTGGGAGAATGGGGAAAATATGAGCTGCCGAGATAAAGTGCGAAGCGACAGCTCGAGCGCTGGAACAGAGTGCTCAAATTGAAATAGAGAAAATCTCATCGATCCTCTATATTTTAAGTGTTTCCTGATAGTTAACTTCCATCAATAATTCACACATACGTACAATTAAATATATGTGTGTGTTCTGGTCTATTTTTCCCTTGAATGGCGAAATAGTTGTTATCTCCAGGCCGAAGAATCGAGGTAGTTGGTTGCATAAGCCCCCTTTAGCAGATCTCATTGTAATTCCCTTTTCCTCGACAGGTCAAGTGGTTATAATATCGTCCCAGCAAGTCGTTAGATCCGGTGTTCGACTTCCGGTCAAGGAAACTCGTTTGCGCTAATGATCTGCTCAATTCCACCTTCCTTACCTCTCCTGTATTTGTCTTTTATATCAGTTCCTACCCCTTTTCCTATTAAAAAAAAATAATTTATCGAACAGATTCACACAAACACTTAAAATTCTTTAGAGTACGGTCCTTGAGCCTGTAAAAATGTTTTCCAGTGACTCTGCCATGACCTCTGGCATGCGCCTTGGAAGGCGTCTTCGGGGACCTCTCGGAAGGTCTTCGTAGACGAAGACCGGTTCTATGGACGAAGAACGGGTTCCTTTCAGGGCTGCCTTAATCCAAAGGAACAAAAGGAAGTCTGCTGGGGCGGCATCAGGACTATAGGGGGGGGGCGTCGTTGGAAGCTATTGTTTGGCCAGGAACTCGCGAACTCGAAGCGCATTATCGTGATGGAGTTACCAGGTGGCGCTGATGTCATTTCTCGTCCTGATGACCCTTTCTCGGAGTATTTCCAGCACATCCTCGTAGTAGGAAGCGTTAACTGTCTGTCCTTGAGGAATAAACTCCTTATGGACCACTCCTTTACTGTCCTCAAAGACAATGAGCATTGTTTTCACTTTTGATTCGCTCATTCTTGCCTTTTTTGGGGTTGGGGGACTGGTCAGTGTGCCACTCAGAGCAATGGCGTTTTGTTTCTGGGTCGTCTTAAAAAACTCAGATTTTATCACCAGTGTTGACGTTGTCCAAATAATCAGGTCCATTTTCAATTCGTTGCGAAAGTTCACTTGACATTTCCGTTCGGTTGGTCTTTTGGTCGTCTTACAAAACCATTGGTACGAGCTTGGCGCACACTTTCCTCATCGCTTAATTTTTTAGTAACAATACAAAACATAACTTTATACGACAGGCTGAGTTCATTGGCAACCATCTTGAAACTCAGTCGACGGTCTGAGTCCAACAATTGTCGTACGCGAGCCACATTGTTGCCAATTTTGCTGGTTGACGGGGGTCTGCCTGACAGGGTAAGGTGGAGGGGGCTCTTAGCAACACACCGACACCAACCTCAGTCGCCTGCGGGCTGTCGTTGAGTGAGGACACCGTTTTTAGTGAAGCAAGTTTTTTGTCCGCGTCGAAAAACAAAATGACTCTGAATTTAGAGCAACGTTATTCCGTGAAGTTTCGTGCGAAACTCGGGAAGACGGAAACTGAGACCATCAATATGATCAAGCAGGGTTATGGGGACACTGCTATAGCCGTTCCACAGTATTTGAGGGGCACAAGTTGTTTCAAGAGGGTAGGGAGCTCGTTGAAGACGACAATCGCTCCGGACGGCCGTCGACGGCAAGAACCGACACGAATGTGGACAGAGTGAGGACACTGCTGAACAGAGACCGACGCTTAACTAGTGAAAAAATTGCAGACCAGTTTGGTCTGTCTGCATCCAACGTCCAACGCATTATTTCACAGGATTTGGCCATGCGCAAGGTGTGCGCCAAGATGGTGCCGAAAATTCTGACTGTCGACCAACAGCTCCTGGCCAAATACGGCGTTGCCACGTTGCCGCACCCGCCCTATTCTCTCGATCTGGCACCACCGGACTTCTTCTTCCACCTGATGAAATTACAGCTCAAGGGACGACGTTTTGACTCAATAAAGGCCGTTCCAGAGGCTTCGACGAGGGTCATCAACGGCATCCCCAAAGAAAATTTCCAGCGGGCGTACGGGGAATGGGAGCAACGTTATACTAAGTGTGTAGCAGCTCAAGGAGCATACTTTGAAGATTATTAAGTCGATGTAGGTATATCTTCAATAAAATTCTTGTAAAGAAATCAGTCCTACCACTTTTGGGTGCGACCCTGTCTATATATATATATATATATATATATATATATATATATATATATAGATATATATATATATATATATATATATATATATATATATATATATATATATATATAT
The DNA here is from genome assembly GCF_022747635.1 of Hetaerina americana. Classification (NCBI taxonomy): domain Eukaryota; kingdom Metazoa; phylum Arthropoda; class Insecta; order Odonata; family Calopterygidae; genus Hetaerina; species Hetaerina americana. The sequence continues at coordinate 1,580,757 of NW_027286764.1, forward strand.
ATATATATATATATATATATATATACAGGGTTCGTCCGGAAAATAAGTGTACTGAGCTCAGGAAAAAAAAATTATTACACTTTTACATATCTTAAGCTAATATTCCTCAAAATAGGACCCTTGTGAGTCGATACACTTGTTCCAGCGGCGTTCCCATTCCTGGAACGCTCCCGCGAAGGCATCATCGGGAACCTCTCGAAGACACGTCGTCACGGCCTCTTTGACGGCGTCGAAAGTCCCGTATCGCGTTCCTTTCAAACTCCTCTTTATCTTCGGGAACAGAAAGAAGTCCGGTGGTGCCATGTCCGGGCTGTAGGGCGGGTGCGGCAGCGTTGCCACGCCGTGCTTGGCCAAGAAGCGCGACAAGCGCGGTGTGAGACGGCGCATTGTCGTGATGCAGCCGCCGCGTTTCGAATCTGTAATTGCTCCCTAATAATCTCGTGCACTATTGTTTTTGGCACATTACACTGCTCTGCTATCATCCGAACACTAAGACGACGATCAGAGTTCAGTACAACGCGAACTTTTCACACATTTTCGTCGGTGAGTGTCGTTGATGGGCGTCCAGGCCGTGGTTCGTCGTCGACCTCTTCTCTGCCCTCCACGAACATCTTGTGCCACCGAAAGATCATGTTTCTGGACATGGCTGACTCCCCGTAAGCCTGGTAAATCATACCGACAATTTCGGTAGACGATTTCCCAAGCTTTACCGCAAATTTGATGGAATAACGCTGCTCCAAAAACTTCGGCATCGCGTTCCGTGACGTGGGTCGAGCGTGGAGGTTCGCGTTAACAGAGCTCCTCACTACACCACAGCTCAGAGCCGACTGCCTTTTTCAGCGTCGCTTGCCAACATACCCCCCTCCAAGCGCAGCCCGTCAGAGCGGTGCTGGGCGCACCTGGAGCGGCGGGAAAAAATCAGTACACTTATTTTCCGGACGAACCCTGTATATATAACCTACAAGTCCATTAGAAAACACCACTTTAAACACACGCACTGGAGGGCGCTACCGGTCCCTTAACTTCATATGCTTCCGGTAAATGTCCGTTGATACCCTGATGACCGCCGAACACATTTTCCTGCTCAGCCCACGAGCCGTGCCCTTCTGGTTGCCGAGTTGAGATAAAATGGCATTGTTTTTCCTGTCCCAGGACCCGAGGGCCCCGACGACGATGGCACCCAGGCGGACAGTAATCTTGTACTCGTGGGCGACGCGAATGCTCTCGGCCAATCCACGGTATTTCTCCATCTTTACCGCGCGCGCCACTCGGAAAGCCGACATTCGGTTTTTGAAGGGGACCGTAATGTCCACGATGTAGATATTGTCCCCTTCGCGGATCACTAGGTCGGGATGAAGCCTGGAGTCCTGACCGGGGACTATCTTGTCCTCAGCGACTTCCCACGAGGGCGGGGGGTATTTTAGTAGGAGCTGCTGGATTCCGTTGTGCTGGGCGATGCGGAGCTGCCTGTGGGCAAGGCACTGGCTCAGGACGTGGACCAGAGTCTCATCAACCTCCTTGAAGAGCCTGCAAAGGGTGGACTCTGATCTCGCGCTCCCTATTAGTGCGGCTAGTAAGGGGAGCACATTGAGTCTTCCTCGGTGGACGAAGGCCCAGTCCACCAGGCGAGTGTACTCCCCAGAGGGCATGAAATGGCTCCCCTCCGCGCTCGCTGTGAACGTCTCCATCATCCTGACCCGGTCAGTTTTTGCCACCAGGCGGCGGTGGAAGCATTCGGACAACG